>NC_090647.1:477802030-478099530 GCF_040937935.1 Hyperolius riggenbachi | reverse complement strand
GAAGGAGACTCGTGGCCAGGCTTGCGCAAGCGCAGTGAGCCTGTGAGACGAAATCGAAAGTAGCTGGCGGTGGGGCATAGGAGGGTCCGAGAGTGACTGTGAGGACAGAGGACAGCCTGCAGGGGGCTGGTAAAGGCCCCAGGTGAGTAAACATGATTTTTTTTTTTTTTTTTACTAGGCTTAAGAATCCCTTTCGTTTCAAAATTTTTATTGAAAGTTTTATATTTTAACATTATATAAAATTGGTGCAGGAGAGACCTGCATATCACAACAGTTGAGTCAGGATACAACATTGAGTAGTTATAACACAGTTAAGTTCCATATTTTCCATCTTCTACTGCCCTGACTCTGTTCTGGAAAGTGGGCCTAGGCCCCAACACAAAACACACAAAGCACATACAGGGGTGGATGTGAGAAGAGAGTGCAGGAAGTAAGAAAAGTAGTAGAGAAAGAGGAGGAGGGGGGGGAGGGGGGGGGGGTGAATGGGGGGGAAGTTCGAGGTCCCTGCCACAGTCCGCAGGGGAAAAAGGATTACCGGTCGAGATTTTACCTAGTCGTTAGGTGGGGACTGAGGTAATATAATGATCCCATGTGTCCCATATTTTGTGATACTTTACTACTTTGTCTTCCAAGACTCCGGCCATCTGTTCCTGAACCATATAGGCTGATATCCTGCTTTTCACTTCCTGGAAAGAAACAAATTGTGTTTTCCAGGCTTTTGCTATTGTCTGTAAGGCTGCCACAAAAATAAAGTGAGCTAGCGTGTTTTGATATTTCGTGAGAGACTCGATTTTATAATGTAGAAGAGCTGAACATGGGTCTCTGGTGACTACTTTGTTGAATAATGCCTGCAGCATCCTATATATACGGGACCAAAATCTGGATATCATTGGGCATGTCCAAAAAATGTCTCCTTTTGTTTGGCAGCCTCGGAAACAAAAACCTGGGTTTGTTCCGGAGATGTGACGGAGCCTGGCTGGAACCCAGTACCATCTTTGCATTACCTTGTAGGATGATTCTACTAAGGCTAAATTTAGTGATAATTTGGACGTAGTGGTCCAGATCAACTCCCACTCCTCCTTCGATTTTGCCCCTCTGAGATCAGTCTCCCATTTTTTAACATAATTGTGCTGAAATGACCTTGGTGGGTCATTCAGTAGAGCATATAGTGATGAGATGGCTCCCTTAGGGCTCGTTTCCACTATCGCGAATCTGCATGCGTCCAACGCATGCAGATTCGCACATGTAATGCAAGTGAATGGACCTGTTTCCACTGTAGCGTTTGCGTGGTGCGTTTTTATGAGCGGTGAAAAAACGCACAAAAGAGCCAACGAATTCGCCTGCTAGTGGAATGCATGCGAATCGCCGCTAATGTATTTAATAGGGAAATCGCATGCGTTTTTTTACGCGTTATTTTACGCGATTACGCATGCGATTCCGCATAGGAACCAATGTAAATTAACACAGGCAGTGACATGGTTAAAAACGCACATAGCCTAACCTATGCGAAATCGCATGCGTAATCGCGTAAAATAACGCGTAAAAAAACGCACCTGCATGCGATTTCTTCTGCGGTGGAATCCAGGCGATTCCACACCGCTACAGTGGAAACGAGCCCTTAGAGAAGGGTTCCTGAGCACAGAGTCTCTCGAATCTGGTGAGAACAATCGGGAATTGGGTTTGTGATGGGAAGAGAGATTTCAACCAATGTTTTAATTGAAAGTGGCGGAATTTTTCTTGAGGTGGAATTTGGTATTTGTCTCTTAAATCTTCCCATGATTGTAGGCCAGTACTATTAGTTAGTGACTTGATCTGCTCTAAACCCTGGTCCCTCCACCACCTAAAAACTTCTCGGGTTTTCGTATCCTGGAAGAAACAGGGGGTTATCTATGAATGATAGGAGTGGAAGAGTTGGAGACATTAAATTTTGGGAATATCGAACCGTGTCCCACACTGAGAGACAGTGTCGCATCACTACACTCAGGCCTGCAGGGCGAGATTGCTTGGGCAGCCATATGGGGGTTTGGATTGATTAAGGAGCGGCTGCCGGTATATCAAACAGGGTCCATGCTGGCATGCTGGATCCTTTATATAAATCGAGAAAATGAATTAGCTGGGCCGCTTTATAGTAGTTTGAGAGATTAGGAACTCCGAGTCCCCCTTCCCTTTTGTGTACATATAGCGTGCTCTTGCATACCCTCGGAGAGGCGTTATTCCATATAAATCTATTGAGTTTGTTCTGCAGCATTCTGAGAAAGTGAGGGGGGATTCGGACAGGCAACAATCTGAAATAATATAGAAGTTTAGGAAGGAGTGTCATTTTAATAGAGTTTATCCGACCCAACCAGGATAGGCCATAGGAGGACCATTGTGTTAGGGAGTGTGTGATTAGCTTGGCCAGTGGGTAATAGTTGTGTCGGAAAAGTGTCTCGTATAAAGAAGTAAGATTGATTCCTAAGTATTCTAGGGTGGGATCTGCCTTTTCAAAGTGATATTGGGTTTTTAGAGATTGGCAGATTTCTGGCGATAAGGTGATGTTGAGCATTTTGGATTTACTGGTGTTTATCTGCAGTCCTGAGATTAGGGAGAATTTAGATATTAGGGACATTAGTGTTGGGATAGTAGATTGTGGCTGTATGATAAAGAGTAGTAGATCGTCTGCAAAGAGGTTCAATTTGTGTTGAACTCCTGCTAGCCCTACCCCCTTTATGTTTTCATGCTGACGAATGGCAGCTGCCAGGGGTTCTATGGCCATGATAAAAAGAATGAGTGATAGAGGGCATCCCTGACGGGTACCTCTGTGGATTTGGAATAAGGGAGACACAAAGCCTGCATAATGGACACTAGCAGATGGGTTAGAGTATAGGGTTCTGATCCAGGTGGTGAAAGGACCCCCTAATCCCCATTTGTCCAACACTGCGTATAGGTAGTCCCAAGAGACTTGGTTAAATGCCTTATAGATATCAAGCGAAAGATACAGGCCAGAGATCTTTCGCATTTGCAGTAGTTCAGCTATTTGAATTGCCCGTAAGGTGGCATCTGACGCTTGGCGCCCGGGCACAAAGCCTGATTGGTCCTTATGTATTATATCAGCGAGGAATTTATTAACTCGAGTGGCCAGGATTTTCCCCAGAAGTTTATGATCTATATTTAATAAAGATATAGGTCTAAACTGTTGTGGTTCTAGAGGCTCTTGGTCAGTCTTTGGGATCATGACTATATCCGCTTGTTGTGAGCAGGGGTGTGGGGTTTGGCCTGTTTTAAAAGCATTAAAGAGAGGGACGAGAAGGGGGCTCAAGGCTGTTGTAAACTTTTTATAAAACAGACCTGAAAAGCCATCTGGCCCTGGGGTTTTAGAGATCTTGAGAGACTTGATTGCCAGTTTAACTTCTTCTAATGTTATGTCGTGATTTAAATGGTCTATGAGGTCTATAGGGATCTGGGGAAGGACCACGGAATCTAAAAATGATCTAGTTTCCCCTGTGGGAGGAGGGCTTGGAGAGGAATACAGTTTGCCTAAGAAATTTTGAAAGCCTTGCGTAATTTTTTGCGGGTCTAAAGTAGTTTGCCCTGTGGGTAGACGAACTGACAACGTGGGAGGTTTGTATATTCTATGCTTTAATTTGTTAGCTAGTAAAGTGCTACATTTATTAGCCCATCTGTAGTAACGATTTTTTTGCCATCGTAGCTGCTTTTTCACGTTGTCAGTGAGCCTAAGGTCCAATTGAGTGCGTAGAAGATCCCTATCCCTCTTCAGAGAGGGAGTAGGATTATTCTTTCATGCTGCTTCAGCTTTTTCCAAGTTGGCAGTGAGGTCAAGTACCTCTTTCTGTCTTTGCTTTTTCTTAAATGAGGCTAAACCTATGATTCGTCCTCACACTGTCACTTTTAGGGCTTCCCAAAGCGTAATGGGGGACGTAACCGACTCACCATTCTCCTCCATGTATTCCTCTAGGTAAGTACGGATTTTGTCCAGAGAATCTGGGTCTGAGAGTAGCGAGTCATTCATTCGCCATCTATAACTTGATTTCCTGGGGGCCAGGGATGAAAGGTTAATTAAGAGGGGACTGTGATCAGACCAGGTAACCGTGAGGATTTTGGCTCTGGTTACATTGGAGAGGAGTTGTTGGTGTAGGAAAAAGTGGTCTATTCGGCAAAAACTATTATGTGGGTTGGAGTAGAATGTAAAATCTTTGGTTGTAGGGTTAAATTCTCTCCAAGCGTCAAAAAGGTTTTGTGATCGAAATAAAACATTAATTGCTGAAGGGTTTGGTGCTCCAATAGGTTTGGGCAAAGTAGGTTGACTTGCAGGTTTTGATCTGTCTAGGGCGTCGTCCAATACTGCGTTGGTATCGCCACAGAGTATAAGAGTTCCTGTACTATGCTGGTTTATCACTTGCACTAGATGGGAAAGAAAGCGTTCCTGGAAGGTATTAGGGGCGTAATATGAGACCAAGGTGAAGTTCATGTCCCCCAATGATCCTACTAAAAGTACGTATTTTCCGGTTGGGTCGGATATATTTTTTGCACATTTAAATGGTAGACCCCTGCGAAATGCTATTGTCACCCCCCTCACCTTCTCACGTGCCCATGAGCCATAGGTCTGCGGGAAATGATAACTGAGAAAGGAGGGGTGGGAGGAAACCGAGAACCTTGTTTCCTGTAGGCAGACTATGTCCGCTCTACAGGACTTGTAGTAATTGAAATCCTTGGTTCTTTTCTGTGGAGCATTAAAGCCTTGCACATTGTGGGATATTATCGTGAGTCCCGTTGTTGGGTCAGAGGATGCCATACTGTTTATTTTGGTTAGTAAAAGCTCTGCATACTTCTCCCTCTCTTGGGGCTAGTGACCTCGAAAAAGTATGGGGGACATACAAAGGTAGAGGATGGGAAAAAGAAGTGGGAAGGAGTACAAAAGAAAGAAAAGAAAAAAGCAACATTGAGGCGCATCCCTCTGGAAGGAGACCAAACAGAGGGAAGCATAACATTTTGAGTAGATGGCTGTCGCTGTGTCTTGAAGACACAGGGAGGGCCCGAGTCATTCCCAGTAGTACTTGGGAATTGGCCAAACGTTCGGCAGGGGTCCAGTGACCTCCTCTGGCTGCATAGCTTAACATAAAAACATAAACAAATAAAGATTGAATGCCTGTCATCTTATAACTGAACTACTTAATAAACAGTTCATCTGGACAACTGAGGCTCTACGGCATTATCAGAGAACAATAGTGTGCACAACCTAGTTTAAATGCTAAAGCAAAAGTTCCTGTGTCAAAGGCAAATAGGCGCTAAAAGAGAATAACAGGATCTTGTTGAAAACAAAGTAATAACCAACTTTTATCTTGCTGGTGAGTATAGTTTCTTGTCTAGTGCCTATTAACGTTCCATTTAGTAAGAAGTAAAGCTCTAGTGGTTTAAGTCTTAAAACGAGTGCCAGGAGGTCCTGGCCATTTTAAACTCAAAATCTAGCGGTACCACGTTTCACCCTGGATCTGACATTCTTGAGGAAGAGTGTGAGGGATCACGCCGTCTTGAGGTAGTGCGGCGTGCCTTAACCGTCTCCCATAAAGGCGCAGAGCGTGCAGATGTTGTGCTGCGAGCGGGGGATCCAGCTGGTAGGCATAAGTGTAGTGTTTCCAGCTTTTGCTGGGCCTCTTCAAGAGATGCTACTGCCATTTGCTTGTCGCGATAAGTAAATATCAGTTTGAAAGGGAACCCCCATTTGTACTTAATTTTATGTGCCATCAAGATCTGCAAGATTGACTTTATAGCTCTTCTCCTCTGGATTGTAGCTGGAGCCAAATCAGTGAATATCTGGTAGGAGTGTCCTTGAAAGATTAAATTATCTTTATCTTTTGCTGCTCGCAATAAAGCTTCTTTAATGTTATAAAAGGTGGGTTTGACTAGTATGTCCCGGGGTGGGCCGTTAGGTTTCAGCTGAGTAAGGGCTCTGTGTATCCGGTCAAATTCCAACCTTTCTATTGGGATGGTGGGGTCCAATTCCTGGAACAGAGCTGTGATGGTTGAGGTGAGGTCAGTTACTGTTTCAGGGATCCCGCGGATCCGGAGATTGACCCGCCTGGCCCTGTTATCAAATCCTCTAACTTAAGCTGGTTCGATTGCGTGTCAGTTTGCACTGCTTCAATATCTTTTTCGTGTGCATCTAGGACCACAGAAGCATTGTCCATTCTATGCTCTAGTATGTTTGTTCGGGCCCCAAGCTCTCTTATTTCTCTTTTGAGCTGGTGGGTTATACGGGCCGAGGCCTCGTCTAGCTTCCGTTGCAAAATTAGCTCGAATTGCTCTAGCAGGACCTTGTCCTTATCTGCTATGTCCCCAGTACCTTGTGCAGTTGTCGCGGGTCGTCTGTGATCTTGTACTGACAGCAAAGTAGAAACTGAGCTGTTTGCTTCAGATGCCGGGCCTGGGGACTCAGCGCGTGGAGATTCAGGCGACGTCTTGGTGGAGGAGGAGGTAGGTTGCTGAGATTTGCTCCCGGGTGTCTTGCCTTTTGCCGGAGCCTGCTGCCTTTGGGTTTTGCGGTCCCCTTGCTGCTTCTGCGAGGCGAGGCTGCTCTCGCTCATGGACTGGGTTGGAGAGGCTGCCCCCCGCTGTTCGTGCGCCATCTTGGTTCTGTTGCTGGAGGCCGAGGTCTGTTTAGGAACCTCGTTCTCCGCGGTTTTGTCGGTTCGGCGGCCGCCCATCTGGGTGCTGGGTATGCTAGGGGTCTTCACCAGGCTAGTGGGTGTCTTTTGGGTGCACTGTAACAGGCATATATCGGGCAAATGCAGCCGGAGGGTGAAGAGCGGAGCTAGCGTGCGTCCATCTGCTTCGGCTGCTGGCCACGCCCCAGCTTAAGAATCCCTTTAAACTCCAGACACGCACCCCACTCCACCATGGTTCCCTCCCCGGGGTTCCTTAGTTGCTGCTAACCAGTATGTGTCTGTGAGGAATTGTAACCACACTGCACCTTGTGTCACCACCTCTTCTTGGTGTTTAGTCTCCACAGTCTGTCATTGTTATTGTCTTATTGTGCTAAATAAAATTGCTCTTATTGGCAAAATGATTCTGATTCTGAGTTGATAGTGGATTTCAGGAAGCATGCCCCCACCCCACCACCAATCTACATTGACTGCACCGAGGTCGAAAGAGTGACCAGCATTCGCCTTCTAGGCACAATCGTCTCCAAAGACCTGAGTTGGAAGGCAAACACCGCTTCGACCCAAAGAAAAGCCCAGCAGAGGTTATTCTTCCTCCGCCAACTGAAGAAGTTCAGCATGACCCAGGAGCTGCTGACGACCTTCTACACTGCCACCATTGAGTCCATCCTCTGCTCATTCACCCTAGTCTGGTATGCTGGCTCCTCCACCAGAGACAGATACAAACTCCAGAGGGTCATTAGGTCGGCGGAGAGAATCATCGGAAGTCCTCTCATCTCACTCGTCCTCCTCCAAAACTCCAGACTACACTCTAGAACACTGAGGATTGCCAGCGACCGCTCATACCCTGGTCACCGCTTTTTCAGTCGGCTCCCTTCAGGCCGTAGGTTTTGTGCCATCTCAACCTCTTAAACTCCATTCAGGCCATCCCACCTTCAGCGCCCACCCCCATAACTTATTACCCCCCGCCCCAGCTGTCGGATCGATAGACTATGTAATGTAAAACTGTGTTTGAAACTGTACCCTGTGGTCTCCTTTTTATACTCCTGTTTTATTCAAATATCAATTTGTACTCCTGTTTATGCTTGTTCTATTATCTATATTTCTTATCTCTACTGTATGTGCCAAACCCAATTCTGGGCACGAGCCCAGTCATGGTTGGTAATAAAAATATTTCTAATTCTTATATGTACTCTCTGCATTGCTATTAATCCACTGAGAATGTTGTGCACATTGAATGCAGAGGTGTTGTCTATCACCCTTAACCTGGTACAGATCGTATGTAAAGACAAGACACCGAACATTTATATTCCGCTTTTCTCCTGACTCCAAACGCCAGAGCTGCAGTGACTAGGGCACGCTCAGTAGGCTGTAGCAGCGTTAGGGTGTCTTGCCCAAGGTCTCCTCCCTGAATAGGTATAGGCTTACTGAGCAGAAAGAGCTGAGATTTGAACCCTGGTCTCCTGAGCCCTTAACCAGTACAATATCCAGCCACTTCTAGAAGAAGAATCCCCTCGTTCTCCCACAGCGTACCTGTACATCACTCTTATGCTGGGAATACATGGCTCGATTCTGAGCCATTAAGATGGTTAGATAATTTCCGACATGTCCGATAACGGTTCGATCGTTTTGCCGCTCTATTCACCATTGAAGTTGATTAAAAAAGGATAAGAAAAACGAGCAGAAGATAAGAGAATCGTGCGGGCAAAACGATTGGGCAGAGAATCGAGCACTACAATCAACCCATGTATTCCCAGCATAAGATATACCCAAAGTTAGGCCTAGGGCCCAATCGATGTTCTTTGTTCCTGTCTACACCCTCTACAAGTACTCTTACCAAGGACTAGTTTTGATTTCTATGTAAGGCCCGGTGGGCACCAAAACCCGCTAGCAGATCCGCTAAATGCTAGCAGATTTTGAAACGCTTTTTCTTATTTTTCTGTAGCGTTTCACCTAGTATTTTGTGGTTTTGGGAAGCGTTTTTGGTGTAGTAGATTTCATATATTGTTACAGTAAAGCTGTTACTGAACAGCTTCTGAAACAAAAACGCCTGCAAAACCGCTCTGAACTGCCGTTTTTCAGAGCGATTTGCGTTTTTCCTATACTTTACATTGGAGGCAGAAACGTCTCTGCAATCCAAAAAATGCCTTACCCCGGGAGTATGCGTTTCAGCAAAACGCCTCCCGCTCTGGTGTGAACCACCCCATTGAGATACATTGAACAAAAAAACCCGCTCGGTGTGCACCAGCCCTAACAGCTACTCTACAGCTACTGTATATCCTAAGTTTAGTTAAATTGCATCTCTAGTGTACATGTAAAAACACATTGTCTGTGTTTAATAAGATTCACTGGAACCCCGTATCAGCTGGGTTCTGGTGTATAGCTCCACCTCTTGCAGAAAATGGCCCTGGCCTTTTCTTTATCAAATATAGAAAAGGTCTTTTTCTTCAATGTTGCAGAGCTACATGCCAGAACCCAGCTGATATGGGGCTCCAGTGATTCTGATTATACAGACGACATGCTGGGGCATTTACTTTGGCAATGACAGGCTGTCAGCTTCCTGGTCCCAAAAGCAGATGCCATTGTAATATAGCTTTAGCATTGATGAATGCCTTTTTACAGTGTTACATACTTTCAATCAACAAAATTGTTATATGCAAATTAGAGGAGTCGGTGGAATCATAAACTGAGGAGTTGGATGATTTTTGTACTGACTCCACAGCCCTGATAAAAAGGGGATGTTTATGCAGTGATTTGTGCAGTTCATGAAGGAACCTTTTGAAGCCTGTATCAAATAATACCTTCTCCAAAAACAAAGTATTTTCAGGCCCACAAAGCAAGGGATTCACTAGCAGTTAACAGGAGCAGTTTGTTTCAACTTGTATATTTGTTTGGCAGGTTAAACTGAACTTAAATATTACCCCCTGTCACTGAAGAGATCTAAGTTTGAAACATGACCTATAACAAGACTTACTATAATATGCTGAGGTTATATAATTGTCATACTATATAATAATGTCCTTGTCCCTGTGTCTGTGCATCTGTTGTGCCTGGCGAGCATGCGCGGCACACGGGCGGACTTCGGGGAGCGGTGGACAGGAGGGCGTTGGTTGTGGCCGTGCGTGCGTTGTGGGGACACAGCCTTTGACGTTTGGTTGCGGGCGTGTGTGCCATGTGCCCATTGGCCTAGCGCCTTTTATTTAACCGGTGGGCCGTTTTTACTAGTTGTTATTCTTTATAAAATGTTCAAAGTAAAAGATGTTCAAAAAATAATATAAAAAAAACAAAAACTTAACATGAGGAAAACATAACTTGTCGTAATCACTTTCAGCTTCCCTGCCTGTAATTATTGTGAATGTGTGCCCTAATAATGTCAACGCCCTCACCTTCCCCTTCCAAGCCCTGTGCCTGGGGGTAGTATTTGACTCATATTCAGTCTTGCATTATTTTGTTAAAGAGAACCTGAACTGAAAATACAGTAAAAAGTCAAAATAACCATACACACATACTTACCTCCTGTGTACTCCTCAATTTCTTTCTCCTCTCCTGTGTCCCATTTGTCCACTGTAATCAATGGAATTCTCTATCCTCCATTTTGAAAATGGCCATTACCTCATAACAGCTTCCTGGTCAGCACACTGTTAAAATGTATTATCACCCACTTGAGCCATAGGGAAACATGGACATTACCTTGCACACGACAGTTGTAACTGACAGCTGCCGATATATACAGTGGCTTGCAAAAGTATTCGTCCCCCTTGAAGTTTTCCATATTTTGTCATATTATTGCCATAAACATGAATCAATTTTATTGGAATTCCACGTGAAAGACCAATACAAAGTGGTGTACACGTGAGAAGTGGAACGAAAATCATACATGATTCCAAACATTTTTTTTACAAATCAATAACTGCAAAGTGGGGTGTGCGCAATTATTCAGCCCCCTTTGGTCTGAGTGCAGACAGTTGCCCATAGACATTGCCTGATGAGTGCTAATGACTAAATAGATTGCACCTGTGTAATCTAATGTCAGTACAAATACAGCTGCTCTGTGATGGCCTCAGAGGTTGTCTAAGAGAATATTGGGAGCAACAACACCATGAAGTCCAAAGAACACACCAGACAGGTCAGGGATAACGTTATTGAGAAATGTAAAGCAGGCTTAGGCTACAAAAAGATTTCCAAAGCCATAAACATCCCACAGAGCACTGTTCAAGCGATCATTCAGAAATGGAAGGAGTATAGCACAACCGTAAACCTACTAAGACAAGGCTGTCCGCTTAAACTCACAGGCCGAACAAGGAGAGCGCTGATCAGAAATGCAGTCAAGAGGCCCATGGTGACTCTGGAAGAGCTGCAGAGATCTACAGCTCAGGTGGGAGACTCTGTCCATAGGACGACTATTAGTCGTGCACTGCACAAAGTTGGCCTTTATGGAAGAGTAGCAAGAAGAAAGCCATTGTTAACAGAAAAGCATAAGAAGTCCCGTTTGCAGTTTGCCACAAGCCATGTGGGGGACACAGTACACATGTGGAAGAAGGTGCTCTGGTCAGATGAGACCAAAATAGAACATTTTGGCCAAAATGCTATGTGTGGCGGAAAACTAACACTGCACATCACTCTGAACACACCATCCCCACTGTCAAATATGGTGGTGGCAGCATCATGCTCTGGGGGTGCATCTCTTCAGCAGGGACAGGGAAGCGGGTCAGAGTTGATGGGAAGATGGATGGAGCCAAATACAGGGCAATCTTGGAAGAAAACCTCTTGGAGACTGCAAAATATTTGAGACTGGGGCGGAGGTTCACCTTCCAGCAGGACAACGACCCTAAACATAAAGCCAGGGCAACAATGGAATGGTTTAAAACAAAACATATCTATGTGTTAGAATGGCCCAGTCAAAGTCCAGATCTAAATTCAACCGAGAATCTGTGGCAAGATCTGAAAACTGCTGTTCACAAACGTTGTCCATCTAATCTGACTGAGCTGGAGCTGTTTTGCAAAGAAGAACGGGCACGGATTTCAGTCTCTAGATGTGCAAAGCTGGTAGAGACATACCCTAAAAGACTGGCAGCTGTAATTGCAGCAAAAGGTGGTTCTACAAAGTATTGACTCAGGGGGGCGAATAATTACGCACACCCCACTTTGCAGTTATTTATTTGTAAAAAATGTTTGGAATCATGTATGATTTTCGTTCCACTTCTCACGTGTACACTACTTTGTATTGGTCTTTCATGTGGAATTCCAATACAATTGATGCATGTTTGTGGCAGTAATGTGACAAAATGTGGAAAACTTCAAGGGGGCCGAATACTTTTGCAAGCCACTGTAACTGACAGCAACTGGTCAGCGGAAAGCTGACGAAACGCGCAGATATGAACAGTCCCATAAGGATTCATTGCACAAGTGCTTTTAAGGTGATTTTCAAAATCGCCTTAAAAAATACCAAAAACACCCTAGGGGCGTGATTCACAAAGCCGTGATAACTCTTATCACACTCGTGCGTGCATTTTGTTGCACGCTATAACGTGTAACGGTTTCTGTGCGCAATCATGAATTTTTCGATGTTTCTCATGAAACATGGGCATTTTCGTGCGAAGTGAATAAGCCCTAGGTGTGAACAAGCCCATACGGCATCCATTTTCTCCACACAAATTATGCTGCCGTAGTACTTTTCCATGTCCTTATATCCAAGGAATACTATCGATACCCAAGTGTTCTAAAATGAAAGTGTGCAAATTAATGTCTAAGTAGCTGTGTAAACATTTTCCTACTTTTCATGTTAAATATCAGAAGCAAAAGCTTTAATTTATTGAGGGTAGGATTTAGCTATATTGGGACAAATCAATTGCAGAAGGGGTGTCTGCTTCAATGCACAGCCAGAGTTGCATTTCAGACTACAGAAAGCAAATAACATATCAAACTCTGAAAGCAAAACAGTATGAAAAGCTGTGACAATTAGCTACATTTCCTCTGCTCTCTTCAGACACCTCAGTCAGAAACACAGGACACAGGAGCTGCAGCTGCTCTCTGTGTCACACACAGAGTTACACATAGAGTTAACTGATCAAGTGTGAGGGGAATTTCCCCTCTCCTCATGGCTCAGTCAGCCCTCAGTTTTGGTGTCAGTAAAGTTTGAAAGTATTTTGCAAACAGTAAACAAAGAAGTTTCTACTAAAATGTATACACCAGTACTTAGCAGCACTTCCCAAACAATTCCTGTGTCAATTGAAAAAAATATGTGAATCGATAGTATTCCTTTAAAGAGTTTGTGAAATCATATTAGGACACAGAGGCACGTTCTGTATACAAAGCCTCTCTGTCCTTACAGTGTGCTTCCAGGCTCCACCCGGGCTCTGCTGTCCCCCATTTAAAAAACCGCCAGGCTAGCGACACGCAGATTGTCTCTAGCTTGGTATTTACCTTTGACTGTCAGTCACTGCCGCTCCCCCACCTCCTGTATAGCGCGGTTTCCTGCCTTTGTCCCTTTCTTCCTCGCCTCAGTAAGCTTCCTCTAATCGGCTTACAGAGGTGGGGAGACGCGCTATACAGGAGGCGGGGGAGCAGTGCTGAATGACAGGCAGAGGTAAACAACAGTCTAGCGACAATCTGCGTGTCGCTAGCTTGGCGGTATTTTAAATGGGGGACAGCAGAGCCCGGGGGGAGCCTGGAGGCACACTGTAAGGACACAGAGGCTGGCCATTGTATACAGAATGTGCCTCTGTGTCCTAATATGATTTTACAAACCCTGAGCTCAGAACCTCCACTCTGCTCTAAAAGATTAGGGACAGTATGAAAACAATCAGGGAAAAAACTTATTTATTACATTTTTATAGAAATCCCCCAAAAAGCCCTGAGAATGTACTGGATAACCTTTCAGGGAGCAAAGGAAGGGTTAAAGCATCTGTCTTTAATGTACAGCTAACACTGAGGTGCTGTGAGTCATGCCTACTGATTACACACTGGTTACACTCAACTGTATCTAAATAAACAAACAGCTCAGTGCAGCTGAATTTTACAGCATTTCTATGTGGAATGAACAGTTTTAAAGAGTAACTGTCGGGCATAAAATCCATAATCAATTCTTTATTTTTATCTGGTAAACAAATAATAAGGATGCTAATCAGGCAATCCAAAAGTTAAAATCTCTATTACTTTTCTTGTTGATGAATGATCATTCCCCAGTTTACCTGACTCTTATTTGGAACGTTGCCGCACAAGGGAAGGTGCTGGATTGTCTTTTTTTGCTTCTGTACATTAGTTTAGTCTGAGGGAAAATAAAGAAGCGAAAAAAGACAACCCAGCATGCCCTGCAACTTCTTTTTGCGGCAACGTACCAAATAAGAGTCAGGTAAACCTGGGAATGATCATTTATAAACAAGAAAAGTAATAGAGATTTTAACTTTTGGATTGCCTGGTTAGCATGCTTATTACTTGTTTAACAAATAAAAATAAAGAATTGATTTTTGATTTTATGCCCGACAGTTACACTTTAAGTCTGTTCATTGCAAGAGCTCAAGAGTCCACTTTAATGAAAATGAAAGCAGGACCCACTAAGCAGACAGCCGAGCAGCATTATTAGTCAGGAAAAGGCCACCTGTAATGTTCAACAATGACCAGCAAAGAACAGTTATACTATTTGTCCATTTACTGTTGGTTAAATATGGTTCATGTAATAAAATGTGTCCTCACTTTTCATTTCAGCCAAGGATCTCCCAGAGTTTAACATCAACGTACTTGTGAATCTGCTACGGCAGGAGAATGGCAAGGACCTTTGTGTAATCAGAACGCCTCCAGAGATGAAGTATGCAGAGTATTTTGTAATAGTTGGAGCAGCCTCTACGAGGCATCTGCAAGCAATGGCACAGTACACTCTGCAAGTGGTAAGGTCCAATTTTCAGCTCACATAAATTACGTAGGTGTGTTGGTAGGGCCTGTATATTTTGACATGTTAACTTTAGAGTATCTGTCATTGTCAGAACATCCCTGACTGAACTCCATCCAGAAAATGTTACACATTTCAGAGTCCTTGGGGAGTTCCAGAAGATGAGCGAGCCAAGTGAGAAACCCTGTATGCAAGATTGGAAAGAAATTACTACAGCGAATTAACCCTTTCTCATCCATTTTTTTTTTAAATCTCCCACATCACTTTATGCTGTTGCTGTGTGTGCTGGTGGGGTCTTCAGTGCAACCTCGCCATCAGTGGTTGGGGAGGGATTAGAAACTCAAGTGTCCCCCTCTCACCACCCACATAATCCTGAAGAAAGAAAGACCCTTCCCAATCACTTAGATTCCTATTTTGATTGAAAATCGATTTTTATTTATTTATTTTTGTCAGATTCAGCATTCTTTTTTTTTTTTTTTTTTAAAGAAAACTCAACAAAAAACAAAAAAAGTTAAATACTTACCTGGAGAGGGGAAGGCTCTGGTTTCTATAGTCTTCCTGGTCCTCTCATGGCCCCCTCGTTCCTGTGCTGTCACCCCCATTGCACCTATTGAGCCAACTCGTTGAATACGCCTTTGGGGATCCTCAAATGCTTTGGAAGCACCCATGTCCCTGAGTGCATCCAAAAATGAGCAGTATGGAGCCGCCCATCTTCTGAAGCACTAAGGGACACGAGTGCTTCCAAAGACTTCCAAAAGGTCCAGGAGGCAGCATATTTGAAACAAAGACAACACTGAAACACGGACACCATGAGAGCACTGTGAAAGCTCTATAGCAGCGATGGCTAACCTTGGCACTCCAGCTGTGGTGGAACTACAAGTCCCATGAGGCATTGCAATACTCTGACAGCTTTAAGCATAACTCGGGGAGGCAGAGGCATGATGGTATTTGTAGTTTTGTCACAGCTGGAGTGCCAAGGTTAGCCATCACTGCTCTATAGGATTTGGAACCTTCCCTCTCCATAGGTATCTGATTTTTTTTTAATTTTATTTCACAACAGCATGTTACAAACATATAATAGTCCAATAGTGGCATAAAGAAGGTTTAATAGAGAGCCCAGATTTAGGGGAAATGTAGTGTTTTTCCAATATATGCCTTTTAAAGAGACCCTGTAACAAAAAAAGTCCCCTGGGGCGTACTCACCTCGGTAGGGGGAAGCCTCAGGGTCCCAACGAGTCTTCCCTCTCTGCTGTAGCTGCAGGCAGTCCAGCGCTGGCTCCCCCGAAGTGTTCCGAAATCCTCTCGACAAGGTGGATAAGCGCTGATTTATTTACCTTTCCTGGCTCCAGCAGGGGCGCTGTTGCGGCTCTACTCACGGAAATAGGCGAAAATAGCCGATCTTTGTCGGGTCCGCTCTACGGCGCAGGAGACTTGCGCCTGCACAGTAGAGCGGCCTGACAGTGATCGGCTATTTCTGCCTATCTCCGAGGCGGAGAGCCAATACTGCACCTGCACTGGAGCCCGGGAGGTAAATATTTACATCCTCGCCATTCTGGGAGGATTTTCGCCACCGCCGTGGGACCGAGGAGGACGGGGGAAGCCTCAATAGGATCCGGAGGCTTCCCCCACCCGAGGTGAGTACCCCCAGGGGAGGTTTTTCTCATTACATGTTTTCTTTAAAGGAAATTAGAAAACGAGAATGGTTTGAACCTTGACTAAATGTTTTCCAATTTTTTTTTTTTTTTAGTACAAGTATTTAAAGAAAAGAAACCAACCACATGTCCTTTTAGAGGGAAGAGACACAGATGATTGGATGTGTGTAGACTTTGGTAAGTGTCCTTGGATTGTATAGCATTTTCTACTACTTTATTATATTTATCCAAGAAAGAGATCACTTTCTTTCTCATTATTTTAACTGGGTAAATATGGAAAGCATATTTTTTTTTATGCATTATATGAAGCAGGGTGGTAGGTTTTCAAATGCTTCAGGCGTAAAATAATTTTAATTTATGGCTGCTGAGAGATTTAAGGTGCCCATACATCAGACGATGTATTGGCAGATCGACCAAGAGACAGATCTCTCTCTGATCAAATCTGATTGAAGAGAGATCTGTTGCCTGCCCATACACCACAGGCCGATTCCGGGTCAATGTCATGCTAAAATCGATCTGGAATCAGCCTTGTGACGCTGCATCCACCACCTCGCTGACCCGACGCTGTGCCCCCCTCTGGTGAACTATACATTACCTTCCACGTCCACTGCTGGCTCCAGGCGCCATCCGCCGTCCATACATAAGCCCCACGTGGTTGCCAGAGTAACGTAGAAGCGTGTGTGATGTCACACTAGTGAGACCATAAGCCACATACCATATTCCTTTATTATCTTTACCTAAATGTTCTAAAGATAATGCTCACCTTTAGCCAGGGAACTCAACAACTGCATAATACGTACCAATTGCTAGGCTGTCTATTGGCGAAGTAAGGCTACGTTTCCATGGTAGCATTGTGTTTACACATCAGGAAAATCACATGCGATTTTTCTGAAAATGAATAAAAGCATGGTGTTGATGTATCCAAATTTTTGTGTGTCATTTTTTTGCATTGGCCTTAAAGGGACACTTAAGTCTCTGAAAAAAATGTGTTTTACTCACCTTAAAGCGGAATATAACCCTGCATTTCAACTTTGCTCTAAAACATTATTTACAGTATATTATATGCAACCAGCATTTTTTTTTTACTAGACCAGCATTGGAAGGGTAACACAGGGATTTAAAGTCCCTAGAGATTTCTACAGACGCATCCGAACTTCAGTTAGATACTTTTTGTTTACAAATATGTATCTTTTAAGTGTTTATTGTGACTCATCTCTCTCACTGAGAAGGAGCTTGGAGGACAGCCAAAGAGTGTGTAACTGTTTATCAATAGATACATCTAACTAAATAGAATGTAACTATCTGAACGTCTGCACGGAACTTAAAACCTCTGTGTTTAACCCTTCCAATGCTGGTCTAGTAAAAAAAAAAATGCTTTTTGCATATAATATGCTGTAAATAATGTTTTAGAGCAAAGTTGAAATGCAGGGTTATATTCCGCTTTAAGCTTCCAGCAGCCCCCTGCAGCTATATCGTGCCCACGCCGACTCCATCAGATGCTCCTGGCCCCGCCGGCAGCCACTTCTGGTTTCGGCAACGGGAGCCGACACAAATATTATTATTTATTTATATAGCGCCAACATATTCCACAGCGCTTTACAAAGCACAATAAGACGACAAGGGGAACATAGATACACTAACAAATGTACAGCAAAGTTCCAAGCAGCACAAATATTGTTACAAGAACAGTAAACATTAGGAGGATGACCCTGCCCTTGCGAGCTTACAATCTAATTGAGCTTACAATACAATAGCACACTCTATGCTGCTATATGCTATGTTCCCGGCCACAATAGCGCCCTCTATGCTGCTATATGCTATAGCAGCATAGAGGGCGCTATTGTGGCCGGGAACGCGAAGAATCACTCGCGTTCCCGGCCTGTAGGCTCCTGTTGCCGAAATCGGAAGTGGCTGACAGCGGGGCCAGGAGCATCTGATGGAGTAGGCATGGGCACTATATAGCTGCAGGGGGCTGCTGGAAGCCCCAGGTGAGTAAAACTCTTTTTTTTCAGAGACTTAAGTGTCCCTTTAAGTTACATGTTCTGCCTAATATCAACATGACAAGTTCCTTTTTCCGGTAAGCAAACAAATGTGAAAGGCATGGGATAACGACCTCCTCTGCTGATAGGCGTGTGTACAGCGATCCCTAACCCCACTCCACAAAATATCCACCCAGCGGATCAACATGACCAACTTCTTTGTTCACGCCACTCCCCCGCATGGAGAGAGAAGGCTCTGCATCCCATAGAGCCTTCCCAGTCCTCTCTCTGTGCCTCGGCCCTCCGCTGTCGTCCCCCCCCCCCCCCACCCCTGTGAAAGTCCATGCCTTTGGGAGTCATCAGAAGGCTTTGGGAGCACTTGTGTGCCTGAGCGCTTCCAAAGACTGCCACATCTGTACTGCACATCCTCGAGCTTGTGTGTGCGCAGTACGGACCCGCTCGTCTTCAGAAGTACTCGCGAAGGCAAGTACTTCTGAAGCCTTCACAAAGACTCTGAAGGCGTATTTGACCAGTTGGTTGAATAACTTTCACAGGGGGACAGTGGTCGGGGAAAAGACTCTGTGGGACACAAAGCCTTCCCTCTCCATAGGTGAGTATCTATCTTTTTAAGGTTTCTTTTACTTACAACAGTTTATACGATACTGTAAATGTAACAACAAATATTTGTAATAATATCAAAAATTGCAAAATATTTTGTACATGAGGACAACTTGGTTTGTATGTAGGAGACATTTGTAACTAGAGCCGTTTGTAAGTTGGGGACTATCTGTACTCTATAAATAAGCCCACAAGCATTATCTAAGCCATTTGTTCATGCCATGTGACTTCTTGCGCTCTTCCACCTAGGTAATATTGTGGTGCACTTTATGCTGCCAGAAGCCAGGAACACCTATGAACTGGAGAAGCTTTGGACTTTGCGATCACATGATGATCAGTTATCTCGGATGACTCCAGAGACTTTACCAGCAGATTTTATGTTTGGACTTCACCAGAAGAATGATGATACCACCTAGTAATGTGAACTGAATGGTTCTCCTCATCATTTTATGATGTACGTGACTTTTGCTTATCTCCGAATTACTGAGAAGGCTTAAAAAGATTGCTTTTTAGGTTTAAAAAGATTGCTTTTTAATTTAACTCAAGTACCAACATAGTGGTCTCCTTTGCCCCAGAAAGAGGGAATTGATGTCATACTAATAAAACAATTCATTATTCTCGATGGTGCTTTGAGGTACAGTCTGTACTGCAGCTGCAAATGAGCAGTGAACATCCAGGAGACAAGAGGAAGGACACAGCAGTTATGTCATTTTCACAGTGTGCAAATTAAATTGGTATTGTAATGGTTCTGATCCAAGGAATTTGGATGTCCTGGGTGTGTATTTTCTATCTTATCTGCAGCTGATATGGTGTGAGTATACACTTACACTTTTTTTTTTTTTAAAGGGGGAATATCCATGCAACCTAAAAACAAAACAAAAAAGATTTATGTACCCGGGGCTTCCTTCAGCCCCTGGCAGCCGCTATGTCCAGAGACCGACCTTGCCAGGTAGTCCTCTACTGCACCTGCACGAGCGCCACTGTCAATCAAGTCCACGTTGTCCAGTGTGTACTGTGTAGACTACTGTGCCTGCGCACTATACTCCGGACAACGTGGATTTGACAGCGGTGCTCGGCCTCTGCAGCAGAGGGGACCGGGAGCCAGCGGCTTAGAGCAGAGCTGCGGTGTGGGACATAGCGGCTGCCACAGGCTGGAGGAAGCCCCGGGTACCGTATATTCCGGCGTATAAGACGACTGGGCGTATAAGACGACCCCCCAACTTTGCAGTTAAAATATAGAGTTTGGGATATACTCGCCCTATAAGACTACCCCTCTTCCAACGCACACCAAATTAAAATAAAAATTAAAAAAATCATGTACTGGTGCTGTGTAGGAACAGATACTGGTGCTGTACTGTATGTGTTACCCAGTATATAACAGTATATAGTCAATTGAGTTGTTGCATTGGTCAACTCTCCTTATGTAGACTGGTCAGCTCTCCTTGTCTACCTGTTTATCAGAGCGGTATGGAAGAATAGATTCTCCCTCAGCAGGGAGATCCGAGAGGCGGTAACAGGATAGGGCGTATCACCCAGCATCAATGACACCCGGCGTATAAGACGACCCCCAACTTTTCAGAAGATTTTCAAGGGTTAAAAAGTAGTCTTATATGCAGGAATATACAGTAAGTAGTTTTTTTTGTTTTAATGGAGCCTGCACATTCCCTTTGAATCAAAGTGTTCATATGTCATCTTTTATGTAAAATGGTGTTTGCAAGAAAAATCCTTGAAATTTGTATCATAAGTTTAGAGCACAGTGATTTTTCCGGCTCTGTGGGTATTTCCAGGGCCAGGACAAGTTCCACAACCAACAGAGGCTGAGCTACCCAAGTGCACCCCTCCCAGTTAAGTGTAACAATAAATTATGCACTGGGGGGGCAGTGCCCGGTGTTTCATAGCTTGTTCCATATTGCTTGCAGCATATCCGTTTGACATGCTCGGCCGGAAATTGGTTGCATTGTTGATCAGGCATGCACATGGTGGCACCAATTTTCATCCAATTTGATAATTATCTAATTGGGCCACCAAGTCACTAGATGTATGGGTACCTTTAATCATTAGACACCAGGGAAACCTGAACTGACACTAGATTTTGTTTGACGTGATCACAAACCCTTATATCAAGAACGTTTATGGGGCCTTATGCCAAAAAATGATACTGCTGAGACGCGGTACAGCACACATAAGAGATTGCAGCCTGATAGGTGAATGTATAGACTCTCATTTGGGGCCTGATTCATTATTAGTAATGCACTGAAACAGTGTGAGCTACCTCTTGTTATGCGCACTAATAAATGAACGTGATTTAATGATATCTCGGGGCACGCTATGCGTGCTAAAGGCAGCGTAGTGTGCTTTTCTTAGCAAACACCCATCCTTTTAATAGCTGTGCGGTAGTGACATATCGCTACCACGATACTTCACTAGCACAGCCGATTTTAACGTAGTAGCGGCTGGCCATGCTAGTGAAGAATCACGGTATCGATATATGCGACTATTGAAATGATCTGCTATTGCTAAGTAACACATGCTATGCGGACACTAGTACGTGTAGCATGCCCTGAGGTATCAAGAAGAGGTAACTCTCGCTGTTTTACCGTGTTACAAATAAATAATCAAACCCTTGGTCACATATCCTAAAACTGCTCATTCTGCTGCGCTGCATCTAATAAACACATGTGGGTGGCAGATTATGCTGCCTGGCCTGCAGATCTTTCTATAACCAGTCACAGTCATCAATCTAAATCGTGGAGCCTCCCCAGTCTATGTGTCAGCCCGACCCTGGCTGTGGCTGATGCTTGGATTGCATCATTACACTAGAGTGCGAAGGGGCAGGCACGGACTGCATCGATCAACAACCATAACAACCTATAGTAATAGCAGACTGTGGACCAGGAACTTTAGAAGTCATTTTTTCGTATCTGCAACACAAGTAGCAGATTGTTAGCGAGATGTCAATGTTGAGTTCTTGTGTTATGTACGTGGTTTAGAGGCACCAAAGTGAAATACAATTATTAAAAAGTTTAAACAAAGAGGAGGTAAAGGTAAACTAGCCTTCTTCAGGGAAAAAAAAACTCAACGGTGAATTTAAGAACTGTAATTTAATGATTCAAATAAACAAAATGATCAGATTGCAATGCGCTTCTCAGGGGTAGGTTTCCGCTTCTTCAGGTATATAAAGAGTAAAATCTCCCTTTGTTGTTTTGTCCATAATTGCTGAGCGACTTTTTAACCCTTTATTGTGTGCTGTGACAACTGAAGTGAGAAGAATATGGAGGCTGCCATGTTTATTTCCTTTTAAAGTAGAACTGTAGTGAGAGGTATATGGAGGCTGCCATTTTTGTTTCCATTTAAGCTATACCAGTTGCCTGGCTATCCTGCTAATCCTCTGCCTCTAATACTTTCAGCCATAGGCCCTGAACAAGCATACAGCAGATCAGGCGTTTCTGACAATTTTGACAGATATGACAAGATTAGCTGCATGCTTGTTTCTGGTGTGATTCAGACACTTATTCAGTCAAATAGACCAGCAGGGCTGCCAGGCAGCTGGTATTGCTTATAAGGAAATACATATGGCAGCCTTCATATACCTCTAACTACAGTTCTCCTTTAAACAATGCCTGTTGCCTAGCAGCCCTGCTGATCTATTTGGCTGCAGTGGTGTCTGAATAACACCAGAAACAAACATGCAGCTAATCTTGTCAGATCTGACAATAATGTCAGAAACACCTGATCTGCTGCATGCTTGTTCAGGGCTATGGCTGAAGATATTAGGAGGCAGAGGATCAGGAGGATAGCCAGGCAACTGGTATTGCTTAAAAGGAAATAAATATGGCAGCCTCCATATCGCTCTTGCTACAGTTGTCCTTTAATCCATGTCACAAACTACACTATGAGCTGTTACACACCAAGAGCTTTTCTGAGCGTTTTTAAAAACTCTAGCGCTTTGAAAAGCGCTTGGCTAATGTATTTGAATGGGATGGAGCACACCAGCGTGATGTGCTTTTTTTCCCAAGTGCAAACACGGGTCCTGCAGCATTTTTGCTGATTTCTGAGGCGATTCAGCCTCAATGTTAAGTATAGGAAAGAGGAAAATTGCTCTGAAATGTGCTAGATCACAGCAATTTTCCAAGCATTTTTGTCACATAAGCTATTCAGTGACTGCTTCAGGCTGCTTCCACACAGGGACGTTACAGGCGCACGTTAGTGCAGCCTGTAACGCTCCCCAACCCACAGCAATACTAAGTCAATGGGGCTGTTCACACTGCCCACGTTGCGTTACATGTAACGCTGCACGTTCTGCAGAACATGCAGCATACTATAGCGTTTCAGCGGCTTAAGCCGCGTTAGACTGTTTGCACATGCTCAGTGTTGGGGCGGGGAGAGACCGCTACGTAGCCGCGCACATGGCTACTCAATATGCATTGCACTGGTGGCCGCTGATTGGCTGGCGGTACCACGTGATGCGGAGTGCCCTAGTGCAGAAAGAGCGGCTCACTCAACGTCCTCTACCAACACCGGCAGGCGTTGCGTTAGGGGACGTTATGCGACCATAACGTCCACTATAACACAACGTCCCGGTGTGTAACTAGCCTTACTGTAACAAAATATAAACGCTAAACCAAAACGTTCCAAAAAACAACAGACATACTTAGAAAATCGTTAGGCACATGCCTAGAATTGCATAAAAAAAAAAAAAATCAAAAAGTGCTAAGCATTTGCTTTTACGCTAGCGCTTTTTGGTGTGCACTGGCCATATATTGGCTTTTGGTTTCCTCCCACATTCCCCGCCCTAAAGGGATAGGTTTCCTTGTAAACAATACCAGTTGCTTGGCAGTCCTGCTGATCTCTTTGGCTGCAGTGGTGGCTGTATCACACACCTGAAACAAGCATGCAGCTAATCCAGTCTGACTTCATCGCGAAATCGCGGGTAAAAACGCATGCGGAAACGCATCCGCATGCGTTTTTACAAGCGTCGGGATGCCGGCGAAATCGCGTCGCAACAGTGGAAACGGGCCCTAAGACTTCCTTTACATGCTTTAAAGTGGACCTGTACTCTTGCACAGGACAGAAGGAGAACAAAGAAATGCACCCTGTATATATGTAGAGAGTTTCACATGTCTAATTTCCCCTCATCTGTGACTAATAATTAATTTGATTTGTCAGCCATGTCAGCTCAGGAATATCCTCTGCCACAGAAGCTGCTAATTGGTGTACAAAGGATGTTTATGTTTTGTCTGCTTACATGAAAGCAGGAAGTAGACCCACTGCAGATTTATTGCAGGATTTGTATCAGCTGTAACAAAGAAGAGTTATTATTCTGTTGCATATCTTTTAGGGCCCGTTTCCACTGTTGCGACGCGATTTCGCCGGCATGCCGACGCTTGTAAAAACGCATGCGGATGCGTTTCCGCATGCGTTTTTACCTGCGATTTCGCATGGCAGGGTGCCATGCGAAATTAACCATGACTCTGCCAGGGCAAAATAACATTGAAAAAGGTGCAAAATTGCACGCGAATCGCGGATAAAAACGCATGTAAAAAAGCATGCGTTTTTCCTATTAAATACATTAGCGGCGATTCGCATGGATTCCCGACGCAGGCGAATTCTGTGGGTCCCGTCGTGCAGATTTGGCCCGCCGCCAAATCGCTCCCGCACGCCGCACATATGGGAACAGCCCCGGCCACTTCAATGTACCAAGCGAAATTCTCCTGACCTGAACCCCATAGAGAATCTGTGGGATATTGTGAAGAGAAAGTTGAGAGACGCAAGACCCAACACTCTGGATGAGCTTAAGGCCGCTATCGAAGCATCCTGGGCCTCCATAACACCTGAGCAGTGCCACAGGCTGATTGCCTCTATGCCACGCTGCATTGAAGCAGTCATTTCTGCAAAAGGATTCCCGACCAAGTATTGAATGCATAGCTGAACATAATTATTTGAAGGTTGACTTTTTTGGTTTTATAAACACTTTTCTTTTATTGGTCGGATGAAATATGCTAATTTTTTGAGATAGGAATTTGGGGTTTTCATGAGCTGTATGCCAAAATCATCAATATTAAAACAATAAAAGGCTTGAACTACTTCAGTTGTGTATATTTGAATCTAAAATATATGAAAGTCTAATGTTTATCAGTACATCACAGAAAATAATGAACTTTATCACAATATGCTAATTTTTTGAGAAGATCCTGTATGTATGTACTGGGCTTTAAACCTAACCCAAAAAGGTTTGTAAGACGAACTTGCAGAGTGCAATAACACTGATATGCAATTGAAACTTCACCACACTAGTGGGGAACAATTGGGTGGTCCAATAATGTGCAGCTCCCTTTTGGTAATGTTTGAGGGCTCTCTCTGCAAATTAAAAAACAATGTTGGATGGATAAAGTCTCCATATACATTTATTTTTAAATTTAAAGGGACACCGAGCAGTCAAAAACAAAATGAAACTGGTACATACCTGGGGCTTCCTCCAGACCACCGTAGGCCGCAAGGTTCTCCAGCATCCTGGCTCCTCTCCGGGTCCTGCTGGCGGCTCCATTACTGACGACTTTTGGGCTAAAGGTCAGCAGTTTCTTCCTGCATGGGGACGCGTCATTGCGCTGGACGGCATGACAGACCTGCATGGTTTTCTGACTCCGAACCGTGCATGTGCAGGACTGTCACACTGGCCGGCGCGATGACGCTGTTCAGGATGAAACTGCCAACCTTCAGCCCAACGTTGCCGGTAATGGAGCCAGCAGCGGGACTGGGAGAGGAGATAGGAGGATGCCGGGGGACCTTGCGGCATTCGGTGTGCTCAAGAAAGCCCCAGGTAAGTACCAGTTTCATTTTTTTGGACTGCTCAGGGTCAGGAGGCAATGAAAACGGATCCTGACCAATGTGCGGAACTCTGCTGTCTTTAGACAGCCAAGATCTGTTTCCCGGCGGGGACGTGCTATTGCATTTCGTGCCCGGGAGCCACCTATAAACATAGCGATAAACTATGCTGCATCAGTCTTAAACAGCCGCAAACGCAGTGTTTTAACCATTGGTGGTCCCGAAGGGGTTAATCTCACAATTCAGATTTAAATATACTTATACGATCTAAAAATAAATAAATGCCACAGTGACAACAAACTACAATTTATTTATTTATTTTTTAAACATGGGACCCATGAATTGACCGCAGAAATGCACTGAACGATGAGACGTGGTAGGCTCTTCTTTAAACCTGGGCCAAAAACTTACTAACGCTTGATCTCTGGGTTTACTTTAAGCAGCACACATACATAAGAAAAGAGCGCAAGTAAATTGGGCACTGAGAGAAGCGGCAAGTAGAACATCAGCAGTATTGCCAATATTCTACTAAGGCATTACCCTAACCACTAACCTGCCCCCTACCGACTCATAGCACTAACCTTTCCCTATGCCTAACACTACTAGTACCTTGCTACACCTTAATCTCCTTTCAGCTATAAGTCCCGTGCCCTAATAATACACTGGGTGCCGCTATAGCTGAAATTAACATTGGAGTTGCTCAATTTAACCACTTGCCGACCGCGCGCTCATAACGCGCGTCGGCAAAGTGGTAGCTGCAGGACCAGCAACTCCGGCTGCAGGCTAATCAGGAAACCGCCGCTCAGCTTCCTGTCAATTCACGGCGGGGGCTCCGTGAATAGCCTGTGGGCTGCCGATCGCAGCTCGCAGGCTAAATGTGAACACGCGGAAATAATCCGCTTTGTTTACATTTTTACAACGCTGCTAACAGTAGCAGCGTTGTTTTAGATCAGCGATCCCCGGCCAATCAGCGGCCGGGGATCGCTGTCACATGACAGGCAGGAGCCTGTTAGAGGCTGCACAGGACAGATCCGTTCCTGTGCAGCCTCCGATCTCTGGGGCAGGGAGGGAGAGGGGGAATCCTGCGGTGGAGGGGGCTTTGAGGTGCCCCAACCACCCACACGCATGCAGGAGTGATCAGACCCCCCCCCCCCAACCCCCCCAGCACATCATCCCCCTAGTGGGGAAAAAAGGGGGGCGATCTGGTCGCTCTGCCTGGTATTTGATCTGTGCTGGGGGCTGTAGAGCCCACCCAGCACAGATCTTAGAAAACAGTGCTGGTCCTTAAGGGGGGGGGGGGGGGGGGTAAAGGCTAGTGCCATGCGGCACCCAACCTACCTGCCTTGCTGCAGCAGATGTGGCTGCGAATGACCATACTTTTACTGAGCACTTTTGAGATCATGAATTGTGCATGACGAGTAAAATGAACTGCTCATACACGTCTTGTTTCCTCTGTGCGAGAGTAGTGCCTTTTACTGGGCATGCGTATTTCGTGAACTCGGCCATGCAATTCATAGCGGTTTCTGTGCTGAGGGGAGTGTGTGGCTAATGTTAATAATATTAATCTGAACATTTGTATAGCGCTTTTCTCCTGTTGGACTCAAAGCGCTCAAGAGCTGCAGCCACTAAGGGGCGCTCAAGAGGCCACCCTGCAGTGTTAGGGAGTTTTGCCTTGAACTCCTTACTGAATAGGTACTTGACCTAGCCAGGAATCGAACCCTGATCTCCCATGTCAGAGGCAGAGCCCTTAACCAGTACACTTTCCAGCCACCACCCAGCATGTTATTAGACTGCTCCGAAGTAAAACATTTGCGAAGAACTGAGAATCTGAGCGAAGCTGGAGCAAACCAGGAATGTTCTAAGGTGAGTTTATCTAAAGAGGACAACACCATATTAGTATATTTAATACTTCAGGTATCCTTTGAAGTCAAACAGTTTAAATTGTGACTTTAACCTCCCTGGTGTTCAATATCTGTGCAAAAAGTAGTTCAGTTAATTCTCATGCAATTTTTGCCTGCAACCTACCAAAATGCGTCAAGCAAGGGTCTTGTATACATTTTGGTATAATAAAAGTTTCAAACACAAATTTATATAAAACAGCTTTTTGTCAAGAAAAATTCATGTTCATGTGCAAATTTTCATATGCAAAAATTTGTGAACTTTAGTGTGAAAAATCAGAACCCTGCGTAGGAACTGCTAGGATGAGTCGGGCTTGTCCATACCAGTTTCAGCTACTTTTCCCTGTATGAGTCGGGCTCGTCTATACAAACCAGGGAGGTTTGCACAATCATGCAAAACCATAAGCTGATCAGTAAGAAAACAAACCAACTTTCAAACAATATAATAAATAAATCATAGGACCATTTGGTTTAAAAATAGTTTATTTCTGTGTTTCAAAGTAGCAGAATATATTGTGGTTCAGTATTGCATTTATTCAAACAAAGCAAATTACAAAAAGTAAGAAAAACCCAAACCCTTCATGTTTAAAAAATAAATAAAAATTAAAACCCTATTAATCCCAGAGCTACTTTGTGACTCTGGTTTAAATATGCCTGGCATTAAGGTGCAGTATTATTATTTATACCTACAATATGAAAAACACTGAAGTGCAATTACAAGCTTCGAGTAGAGTGGATAGTACCTTATGTATGAGGGAAGCTTATGGTGTACTACCCAGAAATCACCATTGTTGACACAAATTATGGTAATGAATTGTTGGTCTCCTTAAAGTGGACCCGAGATGAACTTTTAAGGTCCATACACACGCCGGACTGCAGGCAACGACGGGTCTGTCGTCACCTCCCACTGGGCGGGTTTTCAGCAGACAGTCCGGCGTGTGTACAGTCTGTCGGCGGACTGATACGGCCGTTTCTGAGCGATCCGCCGGGCGGATCGCTCAGAAACAGCCGTATCAGTCCGCTGACAGACTGTACACACGCCGGACTGTCGCTGGAACGCCCGCCCAGCGGGAGGGGACGACGGACCCTTCGTTGCCTGCAGTCCGGCGTGTGTACGGACCTTTACTCATTGCATAATTGTGTTCCTTTCCTATTGTTTATAGGGAATTCCTCAAGCCAAATACTTTTGTTTTAATACTCTAATTCCCTTTAAACTAAAAAAGCCACGCCCACAGGTTTTCAGAGAGCCAAGGCACTTTCAGACAGTAGCAAGGGCTCATGGGAGCTCAGTCTGGGCAGGTGGAGGTGGAGGTATTACTAGCCAAAGATTTCAGAGGCAGAGGGGAGGAGGGAGGATTAGGTTTTTTTGCTCAAGATGCAGATATGCCTGCCTTTGTGTAATGTTTACAAACAATATGGCTGCTGTCATTGTATCACAGGAAGAAATAATCATTCTATTAAAGCTGTTTTCAGCTAGATTTGCTGTGTAAACTATCTAAAAACTTTAGATAAGATTTATAGACAAGTTACTTGTTATAGTTAGTTTTTCATCTCAGATCCGCTTTAACTATACAGACAGAATAGACCACTACTTTCTATTACAGTTGAGTTATATCTGTGACAAACGTTTGTCAGGAGCAATGAGGTAAAATGAGGTAAAGGGCTTTTCTAGGGAAGTTTAAAAATTATTTAGACTAAATTTACTTTTTAACCTCAAAACTATTAACAATAATAAAAAGAAAAAGATCTCACTAAGTTCTGATCTTAGCCTGGGTGTTGTCTGAGCAGTCAGTTGCATGCAGTGACGGCTACTTTCATTGGCCTGGGGCACACCAAAAACCGCTAGCAGATCCGCAAAATGCTAGCAGATTTTGAAACACTTTTTCTTCTTTTTCTGTAGCGTTTCAGCTAGCGTTTTGCGGTTTTGTGAAGCGTTTTTGGTGTAGTAGATTTCATGTATTGTTACAGTAAAGCTGTTACTGAACAGCTACTGTAACAAAAAACGCCTGCAAAACCGCTCTGAACTGCCGTTTTTCAGAGCGGTTTGCGTTTTTCCTATACTTAACATTGAGGCAGAAAAGCTCCGCAATCCAAAATCTGCAGCAGCCCGGAAGTATGCGTTTCTGCGAAACGCCTCCCGCTCTGGTGTGCACCAGCCCATTGAAAAACATTACCCTAGCGGATCCGCACCCGCAAGCGGATCGCAAACCGCTCTGGTGTGCACTAGGCCATTCAGAGGAATACTGTTCCCTCTCCTATTCACTTGTATAAGGATGTGCACACCTGGGTCTATTGCAATCTGCTTTAACTTGTGTTGGGATACTTGCACCTGGCTTGATCGTGGTCATCTCACATTCACTTATATGAGGATGTGCACACCTGACTGAAACACAAACAGCTTTTATTTGCTTGCATCATGATGTGTGCAGTCAGCTTCCATCCACTTGTATTGGGATGCACATCTATTCTTATACAGGTGAATGGGAGCCATGTGGAAACCACTATCATTGGCAGCAGACATGTTGTCTATAATCACATGACCCCTGATATTTTCTGCACAATGCATATATCCCAGGTGTCTGTTTCTGGCTGTAATCAAATGATGTAACACCACCTTTCATTTTTAACTCTAAAGAGCCATGCCATCCAAAACATGTCCCTCCTTCATTGACCCTTGTAGAAGGCTGGTTGAGTGCCAGCTTGACATCCTCACACTGATTGGATGAGCTGTTGACTAACAACTTGCCCATGCCTTACCCTCACTACAGTAAGGGGAGTGACTACAAGTAGCAGCAACAGTTACATGACCATCACTGATATCACAATTCAGGTAAGTCAGATAATTTTCTAAATATTATTTACATATTAAGCTGGGTACATACTCTTAATAAATACTGTAGTACATAAGATTCCCATTCACTGAGCGGGGGGCTAACGGCAGGCAGTGTCTCGTGCACAGCGCAGCTGCACACAGAGGCGGGACAAGGTCCTTCAGCACCCAAAGCTGAGACACCAAAGTGCGCCCCCCCACCCCTCCCATCTTAGCCGTCACACACTGATTGCTATTAGACTAATAGGTGCCCCAAGGCCCCCAACCTCCCCAACACCTTAATCTCTAGTTATCTGGCTTGTAGTCACTGTCATGTATCCTCTTTTCTTATTTCTTTCTGCTTCAAACACAATTGGGAATGACAGCTGAATGAATTGTGCGCCCCCTCCTAAACTGCGCCCTGAGGCTGGAGCCTCTCCAGCCTCTGCCTCGGGCCGGCCCTGGCTGCACAGCAGCACAGCCTATCTGGACGAACATATTCGTCCAGATAGGCTAAAATGGTTAAACTCAATTGACATATTTTTTTTTCTTCTGCTGGCTAGTGGCTCAATCTGTCACCATGGAGGGTGGCAGAGGGACAATATGTGGCCCATGACAGAGGGGCAAGAACAAGGAAAACAACCCAGTCAGCCTTCTTTTGGGCGAGATGATCCAGCATGCCGAATCTCTTGCTACTACTAATGGAGGGAGGTTGCAGGTTTAAATATTTTGCCTTGGCAGGGTTTTCAACAGTATTGGTCAATGGCTAGAAGGTTTCATTAAGAGCTCTTCTGATCAGAACTTGTAAGAATTGTTAGCACAAAGAAAAGCAAGAAGCCCCATGCCTACTACACCCAAAACTAGATTATAGGTTGTTTATTTCAGAAAAAAATGCAAAATTAAGCAGCAAGAAAATTACCATCCCATTAACCAAAAGACAGGGGAGATAAGGCAGGTATGAAATGTAACATTGTAAGGTAAATGTAAACAACTTCAGATTCAACTGTAACAAAATATCCAATAGGAACACTGAAACACAACTACATTTTGCCTTCACTGTAGTTCTCAAAAACATCTGCAAAGTCAACTTTCAATGTTGAACAATTGTGCGTATAGTAAACATACTGAAAACAACATCTAACACTACTTCCCACCACCACCACCAAAAACTCAGGTCATCTAAAGCACACCCTTTCCCAACCAGGGTTGAGGAGTCGGATGATTTTTGTATAGACTCCATAGCCCTGTTCCCAAACAGCTGATGAATTTGAAATAGGTCTGCTTGTCAACGGTAAATTATTTTGCACCGTTGAATTTCCATTAAAAATAACTAACTATCTGGCTCTGACCCAGGTAATAATACAAAGTATTCCCATCACACATCTTAAAAAAAAAGAAAAAGAATGAAGAGGATCTTTAACATCTCATCTGACACTGGTGTAGTGGTCGTCACAAGGTCGCAAATAATTCTGTCTTATATACAAATGTAATACAAAGTGTACTCAGCTTTCATGTGCCAATCAAAATCAGTAGGCGTGGCGACGCATGTACCGTCACCAGGTGCAGCCGTGAGTTTGAAGAAGCTGAAAGAGCAGAAGGTAGCGTGCTCTAACAAAGTCCAATGTTAATGCAAAGTAGAGAAGAGGAAGCAAGGCACAGCTTACCATAAAAGCCCTTTATTTCAGCTAATACGACATCAACAGTGGGGGGTGACAAAAAAAAAGCCTGACAGCTGTTTCGGGACTATGGGCTTCATCAGAGGCAGTGCTGCTACTGCACAGCCAATCAAAAATCAGCAGGAAGTGCATTTTATTGGCCCAATTCAAAGCTGCATACAATTTGCATTTTATCTGCATGCTGGCCAGAATCATTAGTGTCTCCTTGACTGTCCCTGCCCAATTTGATACTTGGCTTGGTTGAAACGAAGCTGACCAATAATAACAATTAAAGATCTTTCTCATGTATAAGATAGAAAAAAAATCTGCATGGATACATTATCTTGAGGTAATGCTCTATAAGTGAGTGAATGTGCAACATTACCATGTATGCTTCAAAACTGTGTCTGCCTTCACTTTTCTGAAGGAATTTAAAGCAGACCTATCTGCATGTTTAAAGAGCAACTGAAGTGAGACGAATATGGAAACTGTCATATTTATTTCCTTTTTAATTTAGTTCCACTTCCACTTTAGTTCCACTTCAACTCTTCATATGATTCAAGTTGTGCTGTAGCAGTAGCTGACAGAGGTTCCCAGGTCCTGTTCTCATTAGGGACGATACTATAATCAGTCTAGATTATTACGCAGTATTATCTCTCAAAAAGAGCATGCATTTAGGGTGAGCTTATTAGTCTGTAAGGGATCATGCAGTGATCACGCACTCATGTGCTGCATCCCCCGCCCCCCCCCTCTTATGTCTTGGCACGCCCGCGGCCACAGTCCAGGGCTCCCCGATTTGCAGTTTCCGTGGTAGCTACGCTGGTGTAGCTATGCGTAGAGACTAGAGAGCAGCAGGAGTTGTTTCCCCCAGGGCTTTGCCATTTCCGTGGTGGCTACGCTGGTGTAGTGTCAGCATGGGCAGCCCCGCATGCGCAGTAGGAGCCTGCGTCCCATTAAATTGTGCAGCCACGTAAAACGTCCTAAATATCTCCGCTTCCGCACTACGTACACTCCCGAAATTTTCAGGGGAGGGAGGGGACCCCCAGATCTAGCTCTGTGCTGAATTGCTGCCCCCGAGCCCCGCTGGTTTCCGAGACTGATTGCAGCAAACCTATCTCGGGAACTAGCGGGGCTCGGGGGCTGCAATTCGACACAGAGCTAGATCTGGGGGTCCCCTCCCTCCCCTGAATATTTCGGGAGTGTACGTGGTGCGGAAGCGGAGATATTTCAGGTAAATAATGTCTAACTTCCCACTGAGCATGCGTGATACTCCGTGAGGAAGGCTGCTTCCGGGCTGCCCATTCTGACATTACACCTGTGTAGCTATGCTTAGAGAGCAGCAGCGTCATGTGCAGCTCTGGGGATTCCCTTGCCCCTCTCTCCACTCGCTGTGTTTCCAGGCGCCACTAGATGGCATCATATGAGACACAGCGAGCAGAGTAACAGGCAAGGGAATCCCCAGAGCTGCACACAAATAAAAAAAAAAAGTTTGCTATCTTAAAACAAAGTATTTGCGATAATTCAGGTTGGAGTGAGCTCTGAGAGGTTTCCCAGTGCATCATTGCTAAAATATGCAAATCAACCATTGTTGTCCTTGCTGCACGTGACGCTGCTGCTCTCTACACATAGCTACACCGGTGGAAACGGCAAAGCGGGGGAGCTCTGGGGGAAACGGAAACGGCACCTCCGTTTTGATAGGTGACAGCACCGATGGGGCAGCGAGGATGTTGTGCTCTCTATGCTCAAAAATTCAGCTTATACGCAAGTATATATGGTAAATATGGCAGCCTCCATATCACTCTCACCTCGGGTACACTTTAAAGAGGACAGTGACAAATTAGTGGATTGTTAAATTCTTTCCCCGCCAGCTGTAAGCCACTCCCATCATGCAACGTGCCGTCGTGCCCCTTCCCCTATCCACAGAAAAATTACACATCTGTTTACTGTTGCCAAGCGACATGATGTCTGCATGAAGTCTGTGCCCAAAACTATCACCTTAGGGTTTGGGTCCCAATCCCTATAGGTGACGGGCATGTGTATACACCTATCAACCTCCAGTACATCTTTTTACTTTACATACAGTACTGTCTACTCAAGAAATTTCGATTTTCCCAGAATGCAACAGCATAAAAATAGATACTGTAACCCAAAGTCACATTTACCAATTATGCAATGAAAACAAAGCTGCAGGAGTAAGGGCCCCTGTATATTGGTGGGTTAGAGGCACAAAGTGACTTCCACTTAAATTAGAAATATCTTTTAATTAAGCTAATTAAATTATCTATTGCCATTTTATCCCTGAATTCATTCTCAATACAGAGTAAAGGTTTGTTTATAGTCCAAAACCAGGAAATAAAAATAAATAAATAAAAAATACGTAGACAAACCCATCATCCACACACTTAAATTACAATAAAGCAATTATTCAAAACTTCTTAGTTCAAATAATAAGATTTAGTAGCACAGGCTGTGTGCACGGCCAATAGGCGGACTCTACATTTACTTCAGCCTGCTTTATACTGCCAGCCACAACACCAGGGAGCGTTTATAGTTACCAGTCCGGACGGCTGGATTGGCTTCTTCCCTCCTCCACCTCGGTGGCGATGTAATCCCGACATGTCTTCTCCGTTCCGATCACATCATACATGTGATCGGGATCCAGGAGATCATGTCAGCACTACAGTGCCACCCGGTGGTGGAAGAAGGGCACAGGAAGAGATGGCGGTATCAGTCATTTTCAATTATGCCAACTGAAAAAAAACTGTTGAATTGCCAAATGATACACACACACCATTTCAATCCAAAATGATGGAAAATTGTGGTTTTACAAAACATTTCTCTTTCAACAAAAGAGTGAAATGTGGATGGAATCCAACAGAAACGATCAGTCTTAATTTTCAGTAAACGCAACCAAGTGATCTAACTGATAAAAAAATAGCATCCAGATTGCACTTTTGTGGGCACACTTGCCTACATTGAAGTGGCTGCTGTTTTAGCACCTCCTACTCTTTTTTTTAAGAGAAATCAATCAGTTAAGTACAGCAAGAGCCACATATTTCTAAGACACAATTACTGTGCCACAGCGGTCACCATTCAGAGCACTGAAATCATACACAGTTCTCTGAATGCATAATATCAGTAGCCATGGTATCTACAAAAAACAAAACTGCTGTAGTTAGAAGTATGGCACTAGAAGGATCACAGCCCATATTAATGGAATACCAAAACAGCTCAGGGTGACCCAGAACCAGTAGCAAAGTATATGGGACTAAGAGACTGAAAAGCCCTCCTACCAAAAAGCAACACTCAGAAGGTATTTGCGATAATTCAGCTTTAAGTGAGCAACTGTGGTTTCCCATGATACATCACTTCTGAATATGCAAATTATCTTTCTATGCCCCTTAAATCTCATACACTGCAAGAAAGGAATTCAATTTGCAGTAGCGCGGTATTATTTTGCATAAAGCACTGCAGGTGTCATATTTTTTTTAGATGTTATGTACTGAGATATCAGAATTGGTGACACAACAGAATTCTAGCTTTTCCAATGTAAGTGGTTTGCTGAGCTGTACTGTTGCTTTGGGTTGACAGGCAGGTGCTGATCAAACTTTTTTTTTATTACATTTTCATTTACCTAGTCAAATAATTATTTGTGCTGCTGGTTTTATTAAAGCATAGGTTTAGGCATATGCTTTTTACGCACTAAATAGAGCATTGCTATAATTTTGCCCCAACAATTTTTATTTAAGGAAAAAAAAAAGTTTTTGAAAAATGAAATAGGAAAATACTAGTTACACCAATCCACAGAGCCTCACCTCCTCCTCTGTGATCTACAGCTGCCTGCTCACTGCCAGTGATCCTGAAACACTCTTGTCACACATGGAGGAGAGTGACTGTTCTGTCTGCTGAAGCCGTGCCCCCCTGCTGACTGATAGCCGATTAGAACTGTTGGCATTAAACAGAGAAGCGTGGCTTCGAACTGAATGGAGGGGTACCTGGAGATTGATGAGTGGGCATTAGGATCTATCAACTGGTGCAGTCTATTCATTTTTACATTCTGGATTAAAAAAGCAACAAAAAAAAAAAACAACACACACAACAAAACTTTAGATACTATAAAATAAAAAACAAATGTAATGACTTCACACCCACGTATGCGTTAACACTTAGCCCCGCCCCTTTGCAGACAAGTGCTGTGACACTTCTATGGCACTCTGTAGCTCCAATAAAAGAGTACCACAGCACTCGTCTGCAAGGGGACGAGCCAAGTGCCTGCATCAGTAAGGGGGCAGGGCTAAGTGCCAGAAGTCAGTCTCGGAGGGAGATAGAAAAAACAACAACTGGTGAAGTCGTAACTTTATAGTGAGAAAATGATATAGCATGTGCTTGTAAGTGCCTGAACTTGGGCCTTAATAGTAAATGCTTCATAAAGATGACTGCTTGTGGCTGCCAGCATGGAGAGGATTGGCACCCCATTGTCGCACATATATTTGGCACCTTTTAACAGTAGATAAGTTCAAACTACATAATTTTTCACAGAAAATACAGAAGCAATCCAGTGCAGGGCAGTGCAGATGGCAGAAGCAGAAACAGTATACATTCTTTAAAGTTAAAAAACACCACATTTCTGAAGGCTGCATGTGCTCAATGAAAACAAAACAAAGCTCAAATAAAGAAACCATCCCAACATACAGAAAAGCCACAGCAATAATGTCCAAAGTTTTAAAAGGACATCATTTTAAAACTACAACAATGTAAACAGACGTGTTTTAAATGGGCTTGAATTTCCATCTCCATTCTGCTGCAGCAGAGCAGGGAGAGGGACATCTAATAAGCACAGGTAAAAACAATGGCCCATATGCAATTCCCTTTTTCTCCTACGTTTTCTCCTACGACTAGGTGATCTTTTCATATCTTATCAATAAAATGCATTTTAAGCCAACCGCAAGCAAGAAACTACTCAGAATAAATTTTTGCCTACTTTTTCAATTGCTGAGGGCTGAAATGTTATTTTAAACATAAGGTGAAAAATGATCTCCTAGGAGGAAACTCTGGAGAAAAAGTGAATTGAACAAGGGCCAATGTGTGGATTACCACATCGAATTAAAGCACCAGGCACTTACAAAAGGTATATTTTCAAACACTACTTCAGATATGGATGGGCAATGAAATGCAAATACTTTTGAGATGATGCAGGATTATGCAAATTTTATAGACAAATTTATGCTGCTTGAAAATGGACCAATTGAATACTTCCTCAGCAGGATTATTTGCATCTCATTGATCATCCCTAACTAGAATAGGCCATTATTCAATCCACTTTTCCTTCAGGAGATAATTCTTCATCTTAACTTTTCAGCACTCTGCCATTGGAAAAGTACTAAAAAGTAGATAAAAAAAAACTATTGTAAAAATTATCCTGGGTATTCTCTTGCTTGCTGGTGGCTTAAAAAGCCATATTATTGATACGGTGTGACAATGTAACCTAGGAGAAAACTTAGGATAAAAAGTAAGTTGAATAAGGGCCTTGTTCAAAACAATGACATTTTATAAAGGTGGGGCTTTAAAGGGAACCTAAACTGAGAAGTAGATGGATTTTTCCTTTTAAAACAATACCAGTTGCCTGACCTGCTGATCCTGTGCCTCTAATACTTTCAGCCACAGCCCCTGAACAAGCATGCAGATCAGGTGCTCTGACTGAAGTCAGACTGGATTAGCTGCATGCTTGTTTCAGGTGTGCGATTCAGCCACTACTGCAGCCAAAGAGATCAGCAGGACTGCCAGACAACTGGTATTGTTGAAACACCCATATCCCTCTCAGTTTTGGTTCCCTTTAAACACAGTCACTATTGTGGATTTGCTATCTGTTGGGCTGTCTTTTTTTTTTTAAATTTGACTTAATTTTGCTTTAAGTGATGGTTACTCATTCGTCATCTTCAAGTTTTACAACCCAGTAGAGGGCATGTTTTGCGTTAAAGGCACAAGGTGTTGCATGTCACAGACTGCATAAGTAATGATGATCCATCTGCTTTAGGTTACCCAAAACCTTCAAGTTCCTCTTTCGACACGAGAAGTGTCCATCTCGAGATCTGGGCTGTACAAGTCACAGGTCTCATACATATCAGGAACTTCCACATTCCCATTCATTTCTCGCAGCTGATGATAGGAATAGATCCAGCCTGTACGTCGCTCTCTGCATGTCCACACTTGCTTGACATTCAATGCACCACTAACCACAAGGAGCACAGCAAGGGTGCTGCTTATTATCACCCAGGTCTTCCTGCAAAAAGAGGAGCAAGGGGTTATTATGCAGAACACTATACTAGTTACCAATGTTACTAAAGTCATCCTCCCTAGCGGTATTGACAGATATATCCGTCCATACAAAACATGCTGTGAACAGTATAAACGTGCATACACGTCAATACTCTCCTGCACTGTATACCAGACCCTTGCTTGACACATTTTGGCAAGTTACAGGAAAAAAAAAAGTTATAAAATTTAATTTTATCACTTTTTGCACAGAAATCCTTGGGAAATTGAATGCCAGGGAAGCAAGTAATGTTCAATGGGGATGTCTGTTGGAAAAGTCCACAGAAACCATGCCAATCCCAACAATACTTCGTCTTGTCTTTATGTACATCTTGTGTGGTATATGGAGACTTGAGTTAAAGGTAACCTGAAGTGAGGCGAAGATGGACACTGCCACCTTCATTATCTTATAAACAATGCTAGTTATAAAATACACACCGGAACTATGCAATATCAGAGTATAAAGCCCCGTCTACACTATAAGATGTTGCAGCGATCCGGCGGCTCGATTAGCCACCGGATCGCCTCTTCCGCGTGCCCGCCGCGTCCCCGCTCGCGCGCCGCATTCGATTCCCCGCTCGTGCCCGCTAATCCCCGCCGGCGCCGCTTACCTTCTGCTCGATTCCCTGCCATTGTCCCCTCGCGGGGAGTGAGCAGGGAATCGGCGGTGCGGAGATCCGTCCTGTCGCATCTTATCAATCGAGCCGCATCAGCGGCTCGATTGATAAGGAGCATCGCGGCCGCATCTACTCGTGTAGATGCGGCTTTAGATTTGCTAGAGGAGAATAATTACTAAAACGTAACTTTTAATAATACATATAAAAACATAGTTGCTGACTAGCAAGAAGTGAAAAAGATTGCACAATGGCCTCAATTCACTAAGTTTTATTAAAAGTTTGATAATTTACCTCATGAGTAAAATCTAATTTTGAGTTCAGTAAGGTGTTATAGATTTATTGAACATTTTATTGTTAAAAGATTTGATGGATCTATAACACCTTAGTGAATTCAAAATTAGATTTTACTCATGAGATAAATTATCAAACGTTTGATAAAGTGTTTGATAAAGCTTAGTGAATTGAGGCCAATGGGTAGGGGACTAGAATCAGTACAGTTTTCTTGTTGCATATTCACTAGATTGTCCTCCTAGCTCTGATTGTAATGTAAACAGTTACAACCCCACACAATACCCTACATGTTTCACTTAATTGGGAGCTTCGTCCGGGGTGAAAAAGTGCCCAGTGCTAAAGTGACATTTACATTCATTACAACAACAATAAATTCACTATAACATAGCGTATAGGCTATAAGTCAGGAACTACATTTTTAAACGTATTATTAAAAGTTAAGCTTTAGTAATTACTCCAGCAAGGCTAGTATTTTGATATTAAACAATGCTAGTTGCCTGGCTGTCCATGTTGAACTTTTGGCTTTAGTTGCTTTGAGCCACACACCTGCAACAAGCATACAGGCAGTGGAGTCCGACCAGAGTCAAAGCATCTGATCTGCGTGCTCCCCTATGGGCCAGTGACCAGGTATTAGAGGCAGAGCATCAAGGCATAAGACAGGCAATTGTTTATAGAAGATGGCAACCACTGTATTCCTCTCACTTCAGGTTACCTTTAACCTCCCTAGCAGTAATGACAGTTATACAAGTCAATACAAAACATACTGTGAACAGTATTGACCTGCATACACGTCAATACTCTCCTGCACTGTATACTACACCCTTGCTTGACACGTTTTGGCAAGTTACAGGGAAATAAAGGTTATGAAAAATAATTAGATCACTTTTTGCACAGAAATCCTGGGGAAATTGGGAGAGAGAGGTAGCTCCCCTGTGCATAGTAATGGGTGGGAGGGGAGCTCAAAGGAGCTAGCACTTGGACAGATGGACTGGGGACAGGAGAGGGAGGACACCCCCCCATCCAGGCTAGAAGTCTAAAAATTTAGGACTGACATGAGTATAAGGCGACCTTAACACTGAGCCAGTTGTACATTTCTCGACTAATAGTCAAGTATATGCACGGTACAACTGAAGCCTCGTACACAACTCACATGAAATTTAGCCAAGGTTTCAGATGACGACAACCTCTGTCGAAAACCTAACGTGTGCACAGTGGTCACAAAAGGCACCGGACACCTTGGGCGGCACTCAGTGTAGTGGATCAATTTGCCCGGGCATCGGCTGAGAGCATTGCTCTCGCCACTCACCCCGGTCACCGTGTGACGTCACTATCATGCCACTCCATCAGCCCTCCACAATGAGTCTATGCAGCCTTGGCCCTGCAATGTCACCTGAGGGATTGGGTCCTGATCCCCGTATGTGTGTACGTGGCATAAGACCGCTTACGATATATTAACGGGCTAAAAAAAGAAAAAAAAAAAAAAAGCTTGTAACCTTGCTGGAAAACTGTAATTTTATGGATAATTGGTAAGAATTCCACCAACATCTCAGAAGATTAATGAACTGCTGCATCTTTCAATGGCACATGAACTGACATATGATGAGACAAACATGCATGTACAGTCTAGGGTTGCAACGGTATGAAATTCCACGGTATGATAACCGTCTAAAAGAGTACCACGGTATGATGGTATTAGGCGTTATACAATTCTTTGGACCCGGGCTTCCCCCACCCCCCTGCATTAAATAACGTGCTCCTATCTCAAAAATATATTAACCCGAGTGTCTACTTGTGCTTAAAAACAACATTTTATTGATTATCTGCAAAATGGCAATGTATAATACTTGGTTCACACATAATTAAAAACTTTTCTAAAAACCAAGGATGGACACATGAGCTTGCTTCTATATAATTCCCATCATCCTCATGAAGGTATGTCGCCGCTTTGATCGCCCAGCCAAAGCCTATGCAGAACGGTTACCCTTTCATGTATGGACTCCTGTGGGCCCACCACCAGGCGCACACCCTGAGGCCTCCACATGCATACACTACACAGTGCACTGTGTCGTTATGTTGCTCATTAAGGTATCAATCCGGTCGATATCTTCCCTGTTGTCTATGAATATAAAGTCCACAAGATGGGGGATATGTGGAATATTACTTGCACTTATGCTTCCCTGAACGGTCTCACAGTTTTTGGCAAATCATAACAATCCTCAAAGTAACAACAGGTCAGCCCAGAATGAGAACCAATGCTGCTGCAGCAGCTTCCCTTTTTTTCACAGCAACTCTTCAACATCTCAGATCACTGCGGAATGACAATTTGCAGATGCCAGTTGTAATCAAATAACTCACGGCCACCCGACCATCCAGCGTGCACTCTGTGCTTCCGAGGGAGCTAAGCTCAGGGCTCATGCGAACTCCACCGCCCGACGCTGTATCCGCATCACCTCTTTCTGCACTTCACACTCCGATCAGTATGCCACCAGCTTGCGGGGGATTCACAGTGCTGCCCGGCGTCCCGGGTATGTGAGCGCTCACATGTGTCCTTCCAGCCTCGCCCACTGACGCGTTTCGCCCCTCCCTCAGGGCTTTTTCAAAGTGTCATGGGGTTTGGCTTCCTACGCAGCCTTCTCTCCTTATAGAGGCTGTCATCTGTAGCTGCCCAACTCCTCCCTGCTGTCACTCCACCATCTTCCTTTCTGGCATATAAGAGGGCAACATATACATGTATTGTCATCTAGATAAGGCAGAATAGACGTTCATCAAATTCATTACAGTGAATCCCCCGCAAGCTGGTGGCATACTGATCGGAGTGTGAAGTGCAGAAAGAGGTGATGCGGATACAGCGTCGGGCGGTGGAGTTCGCATGAGCCCTGAGCTTAGCTCCCTCGGAAGCACAGAGTGCACGCTGGATTGTCGGGTGGCCGTGAGTAATTTGATTACAACTGGCATCTGCAAATTGTCATTCCGCAGTGATCTGAGATGTTGAAGAGTTGCTGTGAAAAAAAGTGAAGCTGCTGCAGCAGCATTGGTTGTCATTCTGGGCTGACCTGTTGTTACTTTGAGGATTGTTTTGATTTGCCAAAAACTGTGAGACCCTTCAGGGAAGCATGAGTGCAAGTAATATTCCACATATCCCCCATCTTGTGGACTTTATATTCATGGACAACAGGGAAGATATCGAATGGATTGATACCTTAATGAGCAACATAACAACACAGTGCACTGTGTAGTGTATGCATGTGGAGGCCTCAGGGTGTGCGCCTGGTGGTGGGCCCACAGGAGTCCATACATGAAAGGGTAACCGTTTGATCTGCATAGGCTTTGGCTGGGCGATCAAATCGGCGACATACCTTCATGAGGATGATGGGAATTATATAGAAGCAAGCTCATCGGTCCATCCTTGGTTTTTAGAAAAGTTTTTAATTATGTGTGAACTAAGTATTATACATTGCCATTTTGCAGATAATCAATAAAATGTTGTTTTAAGCACAAGTAGACACTCGGGTTAATATATTTTTGAGATAGGAGTTGTACACAGGTACCCGAGTATCTCCCCTTAGAGGGTAGTGCATAAATAATTGGATGTGGCCGCCAGAATCAATATAGTACATAATTAAATAACGTGCCCCCACTCCCTCGGCATACATATGATTACCCCGCTGGGAGATTTGGGGCGCCGGATAAAACTGTAAAAAGGTTCACCCTGCTCCTGCAAAAGTCCTGGGGGCGTTAGCGATAGGTGTAGCCAGTAATAGGTGGCTGCAGCATAGTTAGCCAAGGTTAGGTGTAGCCAGTAGTAGGTGGTCGCGGAATAGGTAGCCAGGGATAGATGTAGCCAGTAGTAGGTGGCTGCAGCGTACGTAGCCAGGGATAGGTGTATCCAGTAGTAGGTGGCTGCAGCATAGTTAGCAAAGGATAGGTGTAGCCAGTAGTAGGTAGTCGCGGAATAGGTAGCCAGGGATAGATGTAGCCAGTAGTAGGTGGCCGCAGCATACGTAGCCAGGGATAGGTGTAGCCAGTACTAGGTGGCCGCAGAATAGGTAGCCAAGGATAGGTGTAGCCAGTGGCCGCAGCATACATAGCCTGGGGGTAGGTGTAGCCAGTACTAGGTAGACGCACCATAGGTAGCCAGGGATAGGTGTATCCAGTAGTAGATGGCTGCAGCATAGTTAGCCAAGGATAGGTGTAGCCAGTAGTAGGTGGTTGTGGAATAGGTAGCCAGGGATAGGTGTAACCAGTACTAGGTGGCCGCAGAAAATGTAGCCAGGAATAGGTGTAGCCAGTACTAGGTGGCCGCAGCATACATAACCTGGGGTAGGTGTAGCCAGTAGTAGGTGGAAGCACCATAGGTAGCCAGGGATAGGTGTATCCAGTAGTAGGTGGCACGCAGCATAGGTAGCCAGGGATAGGTGTAGCCAGTAGTAGGTCTCCACAGCATAGGTAGCCAGGGATAGGTGTAGCCGGTAGTAGGTGGCCGCAGCATATTTGCCAGGGATAGGTGTAGCCAGTAGTAGATGGCCGCAGCATAGGTAGCCAGGGATAGGTATAGACAGAAAAGGTGGCCGCAGCATAGGTAGCCAGGGATAGGTGTAGCCAGGATAGGTGCCTGCAGCATAGGTAGCTAGCAATAGGCGTAGGTAGGATAGGTGGCCACAGCAGAAGTAGCCAGAGATAGGTATAGGCAGGATGGGGGGGGGGGGGGATGCAGTGTCAGGGGTACAAATACTCACTTTCCGGGGACCAGCACGCTGTAGTGGTTTCATTCTTCTTCCTGTTCTTGCGTATCATCATCTCGTAATAGCGCACAGGGGGCGCCGTTTCAGGGAAATGAGACGCAAGAACAGGAAGTAGAATGAAGCAAGTGCAGCGTGCAGGGAAAAAAAAACGCAGTTTACCTTACCTGGGACTTTTAGCACCTTGCAGGCCTTCTGTGCCAGTGTCGTTCTGCAATCCTCTGGTCAGCTGCAGCACCCATCAGTCAGCTTTAATTGAGTGTGTTATGAGCTTGTGCAGTACATAAAAATTGCAACTATGCATGTGCTGAACACTCCTGGCCACAGGAGCGTGATCAGGAGGCATGCGGCTCGAGGCTGTGCCTGAGCAGTAGCCCATGAATGGCCAGTTTTCAGAGGGACAATGCGGCTGACTCGGAGGTCGCAAGGACGGCAAGGGCACAGAAGGACTGCAGGAGGCTGGAAGAAGCTTCAGGTAAGTTAAACTGCTCTTTGTTTTTCACTTTAGTTACTCTTTAAACATCTACAGCTGTGATCATTTAAACATTTATTTTGCGTTTATAAACTTAAACGTAAAAATAAAGACTTTGAGATTCCAATAAAATCCTATTTATTAGCAGGACTATCGATACATTTGTTTATCTCATCAGTTTTTTTTTCAGTTCAAGTGTGCTTTAAATATTTGCAACCTCAGCATATGTTGTATATGACTATGATCTATGTAATATGTATGAATATTATGATACAGGATTCTTATGCCTACCTTCCCTGCGTGGATGCGGTGCTATAGTGTATGTGTTATGTTCTCCTTTTATATAAACAATAAAAATCGATTTGTTAAAAAAAAATAAAAAAAAAAAAATATTTGCAACCTTGTACTTAGAATCTTGATATGCTACAAAGAAACAGATTAGTCCGACATAGGAAAATATGGCTGTCACTAGGGGTGCTGTTGCAGGATAAACCCTGGCACAGCATCAGCTCCTTTAGATCAAAGTCAGACACTGATGGCTGCTGACCCCATCCTCCTCCATGTAATTTACATATTATAGGCTTTTAGGCCTGTCACTGGGGGTGCCGGTTAATTTGCACCATCCGGCACCACACTATGGTGAGTAACTAAGGAATTATGCTGGCGCGAGTGCAATGGTAGCAGAGCTATAGTGTGTGAGCTGATGTCAGTCCAGCTCCTCCCCTTTCGCTGGGTAATCTTCTGCTCCAGTGTGAGGAGGTAGAGACCCACCAGATCCCCGCCGCTGCAACACCCACCCGCACACCGAAAAGCAATCTAGCCATGTCACAGAGCACAGCAACGCACCTGGAAACACATTTAATTTACCTTTCTTGACACAATTCCTCATTCCCAGCATTAGCACAGACCTGGAGTGCTTAATACAGGCAGAAAAAAAAACTAATATCACAAGCAGAAGAAGCAGGAATAAAGAAAAAAAACAAACAACAACAACAACAAATGCCTTATGTGTTTAGCAAAACCAACAAACATGATGCACACATGATAGAATTAACATGAATTTCACAAGCAGAAGCCTGCTACCTGATCTAAAGCAGCTTTGTTACAACACACCACTGCTGACAACAGCCGACTCACAAAGTATTACACCCAGAAACACTGGTCAAGTTATTTCTATTCACACACAGATGTAATCTCTCCAAGTGTCCTGTGCAGTTCCAGCCACCTTTTCAGGATTTCCCTTGGAAGGTGCTCAATGTGTAAAGAACCAGCCAATGCTCTTCTATGCCAAAAACTGGACATTTTTGCAGTGGCAGTCATGCCCCCCCCCCCCCCCAGCAAAACTTTGATGGGTCCCCCCAATTTTTTAAATTTTTATTATGATTTTAAACAAAGTAACAAACAACCGACAGTGCAATATACACAGCATCAAAATACAATGACAGAATAGGCAATCACAAAGAAAAAAATAATACAGAAGAACCTAATAATCCAGCTATTTGCAAAAACATAATGGAAAGGTACGATTAGTGCAGGGAATCCATCACCCAGTCCCAACATGCCACAAAATAACCGGAGAAGCTAGAATACATACAGGAACAACGGTCTTAGGAAATAAATAATACTAGGCGTTATATCCAGGTGGCCCCCCAATGTGCACACGCCTTCCCTTGCCGCCTCTTGGTGCCCATCACGGCCTTGGGGCCCATCTCACAAGGGTTATAAAACAAGTGTGGCCATCATGATCTTCACGCCCGTAACAAGTGTAGCAACACAAACAGCTGATCTGAAGTAGAGTCCCCTGTATCAGAGGTAAGGAAGGTTAGTATTTTGGGCCCCCACAGCTCTGGGTCTCCCTGTGATCGAAGGGGCTGCACCCCTCTAGTTACACCCCTGCTTTCTTGTCTGTAGCATGATCCAAGCCTCAAAATTCAAAACAACATATCAGTCTTGTGGCACAATCAAGGTTTTAGCTAATGCATCATTGTTTGGGGCTGATTAAAATTAAAAATAAACAAAAGCTTACTCGGTGAAATAGATCATCTTGGCATCAGATGGCACAGCTTTCCACCAGGTTGAATACATCACCGATTCCATACAATGTCCAACTGAAATACAAGGTGAGAAAACCTTAGTTGCAATCACATGGGTTACAATTATGTTTGATTCAAAATATAAGTAAACAACGGAAGCAAACCTTTTGTTAGCAGTTCCTTCACTGTAGGCTCCTGTGTGACATTGCAGTTTCCTGTCACATGATCACAGTAACAATGCTTCTCGCAATGGCAGGCCTCTTGGCACTGTAAACCATAAAAACCAAACGGGCACACTACAAAAAAAACACATCACACCACATGGAGGGTTAGTATGAGACACAGACTACTTCCTTTGTAAAGTTAAGATGCCCATTCACTTACAGTTGTGTTCAAAATTATTCAACCCCCAATGCTGTAAAGGGTTTTAGGGAATTTAGTGTACATTTGTAATTGTGTTCAGAATGAAATCTTACAAGGACTTATATTGCTGCACTTGAAAATGTGACGGGTCAGTTTGCCTTTTTACTAACAGAAAATCCTATTACCCATTAGCAGCTGTCAATAGCGTTATCTCGTTTGAGATATGTGCACTGCTTTTAGCTGCAGTTGGCATAAATTGTTGTGGTGTAAATTCTTTGACTGCTTTGATCTCTCTCTGCATAAGAAAATATAGAAACTGAAAGCAGAAATCCTCTGTTATTGTCTCACACAGCCCCCTAGTACTGTTAGCAGGGAAACGAAATAAAGATATATATTAAAAAAACCAAAAAAACAAAAAGTACCAAAATAAAAATTGGCCTCGAGCACTTGCAAGCCTCTAAATAAATTGGCTGCTGAAGGGTTAAAGGACATCCAAGGTGAAAAACGAATGAGATAAACAATTGCATCCATCATCCTCCTCAATTTTTTTTTTTTACGAGATCTCAGTTTTATTTTATATTTAAATCTACTTTTTAAGTTTTTACTGTTTCATGACCTCTTCTCAATGACACATTCATTAAAGTATGCCAGAGCTAACAATCTGTGAACTATTGACCCTTTTTATGTCTTTCCTGCTCTCAGAAGCAATTTACTGCTGGGAAATGTTTGTATGGCTGCAATTCCTTAACACTGAGGGTTGGTCTACAGTCCGACCCGGTCCCAACCCAGACAAACTGTCACTTGCATACCTGATTTTTAACTCTTTCAGGCAGAGAAAGAAAAAAAAAAAAAGGAACACAGCATAGATATTTGTGTGCTATGCACTGTACATACCCATGTCTATCTCATGTCACTTCGGATGTCCTTTAATAAAGGGTTACTAAAGAGGTTATGAGGTACATTAGCAGCGCTGGTCACATTCTTCTGTGAGAGCAGCCTTGTCACCTGAAAACTGGCACACAAGTATATCCCTTCCACTCAAAGCTTTGCACACACTCACAAATACTCACGGCAGACCAGCCATCCAGGAACCACTACTGTCCTTACAATTAAGCTAAAAGCAGAGGTCTTCGTTTGCAGAAAAATTGCACCATTTTGTGTAGTCACATACGCCACACAAAGGCTCCCAAAACTCCCTTGAATTTGTAGGTTTCCTAATGTAAGCCCTATAACAAAATGCAAAGAGGGCCTACTCGGACAAGCTGAGTCTGAGCCTTCAGTCCAACAACTCACGTGAGGTCTGGAAAGGCCTGAAGGCAGTTACAAACTTCAAGCCCCCCCCCCCCCCCCCCCCCCCCGCAGCAAACGTTACCTAGAACTCAGCTGGCTGATGAACTCAATGGCTTCTATTGCAGGTTCGAGCAAAGTCCCAAGCAGCCTGGAGTCTCTAGGTCCATGGCTAGAGAGGCACACTTCCCTCCACCTAACTTAGAGGACAGTGGTCCCGCAGCTTCAGAGGCAGTCCAAGAAGCGGAGGTGCTACGTCACCTACGCAAACTCAACCCCAGGAAAGCCTCAGGCCCGGATGGCGTGTTGTCAATCTGTCTGAGAACGTGTGCAGTCCAGCTAGCTCTGGTCCTCACCTCCATCTTCAATGGGTCTCTAACAGAAGGCAAGGTCCCCTCTTGCTTTAAAAGATCCAAGATCATGCCAGTCCCCCAAAAAAACGGGGAACACAGATCACAATAATTTCAGACCAGTAGCCCTAACCCCCACCATCATGAAGATCTTTGAGCGGCTCGTTCTTGCCTCGCTGAAGCTATCCACAAACGCCCTCCTGGACTCACATCAATTTGCCTACAGGGCCAATAGGTCGGTAGAGGACGCCATCAACATCAGTCTGGCATACATCACGGAGCACCTCGATAGACCTGACTCTTATGCTAGGCTCCTGTTCCTGGACTTCAGTTCTGCGTTCAATACCATCTGCCAAGACATCCTGCTTGCCAACCTTGCACAGCTGAGAGTAGCCCCCTACCTCTGCAGGTGGATTAGAGACTTCCTTTCAAACAGATCGCAGAAGGTTAAGCTTGGCAATTGCTACTCCAGCGAGCCAACAACTAACACAGGAGCACCGCAAGGGTGTGTTTTGTCCCCGCTCCTGTTCTCATTATACACCAACAACTGCACCTCAACCGATGACTCTGTCAAGATCATTAAATTTGCAGATGACACAACAATCATCGGTCTCATCAGCAGGAATAGCGAGCATGCCTATCGTTATGAGATAGACAGGATCTGCAACTGGTGCAAAGACAACAATATCGTCCTCAATGCGGCAAAGACTGTTGAACTGATTGTGGACTATAGGAAGCGCCCGCCCCCCTTCTTCCAGTTCACATTGGGGAGACCGAGGTCTCCAGGGTTCCGTGCGTTAGATACCTCGGCACAACCATTACTAATGACCTAAGATCGGGGGAGAACACCACCAAAATCCAGAAGAAGGCACAGCAGAGGTTATTTTTCTTGCGCCAGCTGAAAAAATTCAGCATCCCGTGTGAACTGCTTAAGAGCTTTTACACGGCTACCGTGGAATCCATCCTGTGCTCCTCTCATCGTCTGGCATGCAGGGGCATCTGCCAGGGACAAGTACAAACTGCATAGAGTAATCAGCACCGCAGAAAAGATCGGAGTGCCCCTGCCGCCCCTTGATCTTCTCCACACTACCAGAATGAGGACAAGAGCCATCAAGATCTCGCAAGACCCCTCCCACCCCGACAACCGCTTCTTCAAGCTTCTCCCTCTGGGCCGCCGTTTCAGAGCCATCCCATCCAGAACCACCAGATGCTGGAATACCTTCTTCCCTCAGGCGGTACACCTTCTGAACTCAACCTCGAGCCCCCCATGACCAGTTCAGCCATCCCCTGGTCCTTGCTCTGAATGCATGTTCCCTAGGCTCACACCATGTGTGTCATGTTATTTTTGATGTAGTACATGCTATGTTTGTATATGTTCGACTGCCATGCCATGTGTACCAAAAACAATTCCAGGTACGTCATTCCGCGTACTTGGCGAATAAAGCTGATTCTGATTCTGACATGCAAGCATACAGTGCATGAACCTGTCAAAAGATAGAAAGACACAGAATCCAGGCTCATTCACTCAAGTGAGAACAATGGGGCAAGACATTTAACTAACAATTCAAACATAGCTGGCACTGGCATATAGCTTTGTTAAAAATATATTGGCAATCTAAGGGTTAAAACAGAACAGAAAATAAAGTAAATAATCATCAGGTCACATATGAAGGAGAAGCTAATAAGAAGAGGCAGCAGATTCTATACACTCCTTAGCTTCAAACATAAACAGAATCTATAAAGCCGCTAAGGGCTGTTAAATTGTTTACATCATCCTACAGCTAAATCCAGCCTTTTTATTTGCTATACAACAGAGCACACAATAATCATCATCATCACCACATTTGTATAGTGCTTTTCTCCTTTCATACTCAAAGCACTCAAGAGCTGCAGCCACCAAAGGCATGCTCAAGAGGCCACCCTACAGTGTTAAGGAGTCTTGCCTAAGGACTCCTTACTGAATAGGTACCGAATCTAGCCAGGATTCAAACTTTGCTTTCCCATGTCAAGGCAGAGCCCTTAACCAGTACACTATCCAACCACATGCCACGCCATGCATCAAAAAGATAATAAAGGTTTTCTCCACTCCTAAAAAATAGGGACTACATTACCCTTTTTAAATATGGTCTACTTTACAAAAAAAGTTTCACATTTGTTGGTGATCATTTGTCCAATGGGAAAAAAAGAAGTAGCAAATACAGTTACAAATTGTAAAGGTGGCCACATATGCAATTAAAAGATCCAATTCTTCACCAATTCGATAATAATTCGATCGGTTGTCCCGAAAAATCGAGAGCTTTTATTAGTATTTAATTGACAAATCCGATTGAATTTCTTTCTTTTTTTTTTTTTTTTTTTTTTGGGAGATTGGACATGTTGGAAATTTCAGACCAACTTTATTAAGAATTGTATCGTTTGTGATGGATTGTCAAATATGCAAGAATAGTGGAAAATACTCCGTTCAATCTTTTATAAATGAACCCCATAGAGTGGAAGTAAAGCTGCGTTGTGGATGCAGCAAACTGACAACACAATCTCTCACGGAATGGTCATATACTATAGTTAATACTTTGGCTAAGGGAGCGGCTGTATAGTTCCAGAGTGACCACACAGCATAGTTCTACATCCTCAGAACATATACTGTTGCTTTTAAAACTACAGAGAAGATTACATTTGAAAAGGTACAGTTACATTTTTACATACATTAATGCTTTAGTGATCTCTAAATTAAAGCACACCTGAACTGTGCTTAAAACTGTTGACATTTAGTTACCTGGGGCTTCTTCCAGCAACCAGCGCTCCAACTGCGCATGTGCATTCCTGTTCGCGCATGTTCCATGATCATGCTCCTATTGACGGGACCATTCTGTGCATGTGCGGTTCATTCTTTTGAGAACTGCGCAAGCGTAGTTGCTGCTGGGGTTGGGAGCGCAAGTGAAAGGGACGGCGCATCCACAGTCAGCACGACTGGATCTATAGTAGCAGGAATTCCTGAGCAACGGAAAGGGCTCAGAGGACACTGAGGGACCCTACAAGACTACGGAGTGCTGGACAAAGCCCTAGGTAAGTAAAAGACAACTGTTTTAAAGGGAACCTGAGACAAGAAGCATCTCAGGTTCCATACTTTAAGCCCCCTTAAAGGACACATCAGAGCATAAAAAACAAAAACAGATCTACTTACCCTGGGCTTTCTCCAGCCACTGGAAGCCGATATGTCCCTCGCTGCAGGCATGTGAGCGCGATCCTAAACGCCGCGGCCGCACGTAGAAGATGCCAACCTTGCAAGATCTGCATCTCCAACGGAGGGGATCCCAGGACACCGGAGCTGTGGCGAGAGACATATCAGCTGCCAGGGGCTGGAGGAAGCCCCGTTTTTTTTTTCAAGCTCGGACCTGTCCTTTAAGGCCATTCATTCCTCGCCGTCTCCAATCCCCTGCAGCTGAGCCCAGAAAGCTTGGCTGAGTGGCGCTACATTGTGCATGCGTTGCCCAGCCAGGCGCACTCCCCCACTGTGCTCCTGTCCCTGGGAGTGTATTGCGCAAATGGAGAATGTTCCCAGCCATGGAAGCGCAACAGAGGAGCGCGTCTGCCAATGAAGTGCGACTCGGCCAGGCTTTTGGGCTGAACCGTGGGGGACCGAAGCCACCAGGGGAGACTGCAAGGGACGAGCGGACTTCAAGAGAAACTCCGACCAAGAACTGAACTTTATCCCAATCAGTAGCTGATACCCCCTTTTACATGAGAAATCTATTCCTTTTCACAAACAGAGCATCAGGGGGCGCTGTATGACTGATATTGTGGTGAAACCCCTCCCACAAGAAACAAGAATAGTACGTACTCTTGGCAGTTTCCTGTCTGTAAACCTTGCTGCATTGTGGGAAATAGCTGTTTACAGCGGTTTCCAACTGCCAAAAAAACATGCAGCAGCTACATCACCTGCTAACAGTAGAACTGTTCACTGGAGTTCCTCTTTAAGGAAGCCCCAGGTCAGTATGGTACCTGACACGATTCTGGTCTCAGGTACACTTTAAGCACAGTTCAGGTGTGCTTTAAACTATGTTAAAAGAGTGAAGGAAAATTCCATTTATTTTTTTCACTTATACCTTCTTCACAGAAGAGCCCTCTGAATCCAGCCGGGCAGGTGCATTTCCCATTACCGTGGTCACATGTTCCATTGTTCTGACACAGACACTTGCTGGCACATCCATCTCCATAGTAACCCTGAATACACACTGGACAAAAGATAATGTGTTGGTCAGAAAACTTACTGAAAAACTATAAACTCGTATGTGAAAACTGGCCACACTGGACTCAATGAAACCCCTTCCATGGTCCTTCTAAATACCAGAACACCACAGAAGCTATGCTGGACTTCCTTGAAGTGATACAGATCTCTACATGAGTGCATCTTCAAGAAGAATGGAATGAAGTTCACGCTGGATTAATAAGACATTTGGCTGTTCTAAAGCCAAAGAATGGCTTTACCATTTACTAGCTAGCATATTTGGATGATGTGCGTAGAAATGAATATTGTTCAGAGGCTGCCTTATTGTATCCACCCCTGTGTACTGATCAATAGCATTTATAATAGTTTGAATAGAAAAAAAGTGTTATTCATTTGTAGGTATAATACTATCAGTCATAACTGGGCTTAATCATGTCCTAAGTATAACGCATTAGACAGACTTGAACAGCAGACTCTGCTATGAGGAAAACTTGCTGACAGCTATCAGCTGTAGCTCTGAGGAGAGTCACATCAGTTGAGCAGCCAATAGAAACACTGAGGGGAAAGGACCTTCAACTCAGAAAGAAGGTGATTGGTTAGTATTTATTATTAATTTTTATATAGCATCAACATTTTATGTAGCGCTGTACATAGAACAAAAAAAACAGTTGGGAGCATAGAGATCCATGAGCAGTTTAAAACTCTGTATTTGTATTGCTGGATGTCCTAAATTCTACAAAGTTGATTTGTGGTTTGAAACATCACCAATACTGGTGCACGTTCATATGATAAGAATAAGAAACTCCAGGACAATGTCCCTGTGAGTTTACAATGAATAGGGTAGTGGGTTGGAGACATTAGGGAAGGAGGGGTTAGTTGGTGAGGCAGTGAACCTACTAGGCTACCTATAGGAAATTATAGGCTTGTCTGAACAGGTGTGTAGATTTGAAGGTTTCCAGGTTCAGAGCATGTTCAAATATGTCAAGATAGACAACTCTTTAAAAACATCTTGGCACTGGCTGCAACTGCTGAGTACAGAAATAGGAATGGGATTTATTGCTCTTCCACATCTCAGGGGGGTAGAAAACCATGACCACTTTCAGGATATATTTGCAGTTCAGCAGAGGGAGACGCATACTAATGCAGCAAAAAAATGACACCTTTTCAAAAAAATTAAACACACTGATATTAAAAAAAATTACCATCAGAACAGTTGCCGCCTGTCCAGCCAGCATCACAAAGACACCCATCTGTAATACAAGGAGGGAATTATTAGCAAGAAATGTAAATTAAAAAATTGCAATCAGATTTAATAGCTGTCAATTCCCAATAACCCTCCATCTTGTATGATCATGGCATGATCTCTGCATTGTTGCAGAGGTTGTAGCATGACATGGGGTGGGTAGAGACAAACACTAGCAGGTTCATTTAATCAACTGAAAACCGGCATGTTTAATCCAGGATTTCATAACAGTTTTAAAGGAACCCAAGGTTAGAGGCTGTTATATTTATTTCATTTTAAACAATACCAGTTGCCTGGCAAACCTGCTGACCTTTCTGGTCAGCAGCGTGCATCCAAATCTCACCCCTGAAACAAGCATGCAGCTTATGTCAGATTTTTGTCAGAAATATCTAATCTGCATGCTTGTTCAGGGTCTTTGGCTAAAAGTATTAGGGTATAAGGTAGTGGATAAGCAGGACAGCTAGGCAATGTGCATTGTTTAAAAGAAAATAAATATGTCAGCCTCCATATATCCACCACCTCGCATACCCTTTAATGTACAAAGAGCAAAAGAAAACCTTAGAGACACTAACATCAAAAAGTTCCCCTGGGGGGGTACTCCCCTCGGGAGGGGAAGCCTCAGGGTCCCAAATGAGGCTTCCCACGCCGTCCTCTGTCCCACGGGGGTCTTGCTGCAGCCCTCCGAACAGCGGCCCGACAAATCCATTAGCTTGCTCAATATTTACCTTTCCAGGCTCCAGCGGGGGAGCTGTTGCAGCTTTCGGCTCCGAAGTAGACGGAAATACCCGAACGCAGTCGGGGCCGCTCTACTGCGCAGGCACCGGAGACTTGTGCCTGCGCAGCAGAGCAGACCCGACGGCGATCGGGTATTTCTGCCTATTTCGGAGGCAAGAGCCGCCACAGAGCCTGCGCAGGATCCGGGAAGGTAAATATTTACATCGCCACTGTTCTGAGGGCTGCAGCAAAAACCCCGAGGAACGGGTGTGATACCTCATTGGGACCCAGAGGCTTCCCCCTCCCGAGGTGAGTACCCCCCAGGGGAACTTTTTGATGTTACAGGTTTTCTTTAAAAGGGGCACTATAACAAATTTAATAAAAAAAATCAATTCTGAAAATAATGGCATGGATTGATTATAACTATTTAAGAAATAAACATCATTTATGGAATCCGTAAAAACAAAATAATAATAATAATAAAAAAAAAGAAGTACCGTAATTTTGAATGCTCTAATCTAATCTTTATTGTCAGCAAAATCACTTCCTGACAAACTTCAGTCAGTAAATTCTCCCAGAGAGGAGGAAAAGTGTAGCCGTCTATTCAGATATATGCAATTCCTCCTGTGGGGCTGTAGAAGTTATGTTGGATCATTCCAACAACTCCTACAGAACAGGAGCACCAGTGATTTACTGGCACCTTTCTTCAGTCTCCAGGTTCCCACTGCAAACCTGAAAGCCCCTGCTGGTGACTGTGTATCACATCACCTGATGCCTACTGCAGTGTTCTCTCCAGGCTCTTTAAGCAGGGTGCTCCACCCAGCAAGCTTTGGTGAGCATCCGGCTGTCATCAGTCACCTCCTCCTCTGCTGTAAGAGTTGTGCACAGAAGCTCCAGCCTGCATTCTCTCATCTCGCCCCACCCGGCTACCTTTTCATGCCACCCGGTTACTATTTCATGCCACCCGGCTGGAAAACATTTCTGGGGAGAACACTGCTACTGCGCTAGGACATGAAATGGAAGTTATAATAATAAATAAAACTATACATACTGTGTGTGCAGATCCCATGGTCAGTGCAGTTGGAAGCTCCGCATTGGAGGATGTCACAAGAGCTTCCTGTCCAGTAGCCAGTACAATGACACTCCCCTGCTACACACTTCCCATGACCGCCGCAGTCAGGAGGATCACAGTAGGGTTCATGGACACACACAATGGTGGAAACAGTTCTAGGGCAACGCCACATACCATTATCTGGACTAGAGAGAGACACGCAAAACAAAACAAAAACAAAACATTTCTTACAGTCTGCAGACCAGCAAAGTGAAAGTTGGTATTACAGATGATGGGCAGGACTTTTCTCGAGAAAATATTTTATAAACACTAGAATTTCTGTGCATTGAAGCTGATATTCCAGACATGAAGACAGGAGCAGCGCTTGATCTACTGCTTCATAGCTGTGTACTGCACCAAGCAATACAAAGCTAGTAACATCCACAATATGTTCAATATTAGATCTAGATCTAGAGGAGATACGTGTACATCATCTAAAATAGTACATAGCCACCTTAAAGCGGAACTGAACTCAGAACTTCCTCTCTAGTCTAAAAGATAAGAAACAGCATAATAGCCTTCAAAGAAAACCATTTCTTACAGTTGATACAAATCCTGAAATAAATCTGCAGTGTGTCTACTTCCTGCTTTCATGGAAGCAGACATGTTTTTAACATCCTGTATTTACAGACTAGCTGTTCTGCCATGGCAGTCAACTGACAGAGGAGAGATCAAATTACAGTTGTGATTAGTCACAGATGAGGGGGAATTAGGCGAGCTAAATTGTCTAACTATATACAGGCTGCATTTCACAAGGTTTTCTTTCTGTCCTGTGCAAGAGTTCAGGTCCACTTTAAACAGCTGAGCCTCAGTTGCAGCTTAACCTTACCTGGCTGCAGTAGGCACAGTTGTCACTTATTCATCTGTAATGGACACTTGTGGTGATCCAGACACTGTCAGGACACCAATGGAGGAATGATTTGTACCGATTCTTCATTAAAGAAAGATGTGGGGAGCATGATCAAGTTAGTGAGTGCTGGTGGAAGATGCTTCATGAGTGGGATTGTCACTCTTTAAGCTGCAGCCATTGCATTCCATCGCAACGGACAATATAATCGCAATGTATGCTTACATCAACAGTGAGGCATTTGCCATCGGAATAACATGCAGCATATTGCGCATTAACAGACAACATCCACATTTACAGTGGCAGTGAAGCATACTTAAAGAGACTCTGAAGTGAACCTAAATCCCCTTTTAGAACTTGTATTTATGTTAAGCAGTATAATCCCTGATAAACCGCTGCTATTCCGCAGCAAAACGAGGGGTTTATACCCCACAAAATCCCCCCTGCAAAATCCACGACTTTCTTGGTTATGGATTTTGCTGCTCATGGAGGCAGAGCTATGAGCTGCAGCTCTGCCTCCATGCGTGTCAATCGCCGCACGGATCTCTGCCTCTCCCCACCCCTCTCTGTGATGGAAGACTGAGAGGGGTGGGGAGAGGTGGCGATCAGCCGGGATTGACGCGCTAAGAGGCAGAGCTACCGCCATTAGCTTTGCCTCTATGAGGAAACGCTCCCCGGACACATCAGAGGGGATTTGGGGGGTTCAAAAGTTCAAAAAGGGGATTTAGACTAGCTTCAAAGTCTCTTTAAATGTACTGTAAGCTTCACTTTGCACTCCTAACCTGCAATGCGACTTTTCACCTCCATTGCAACTCAATGTGCATAGGTTGAAAGTAGCCTTCGCTGTGCAGATTTATGACATTTGGTAATTGGCCTGGAGATTGGGTTTTCAGTTCAGTGTTGTGTCATAAGCTTAAACTGTAGTGTCTTTTTTTTAATTAAAAGTATACCAGTCATATAAGTGGTATACAAGCAGCTATTGCTCACCTACTTAAAAGGACAACTATTGCAAAAAAAAAGTAGGCAGAACCGACAGGTTTTGGACTAATCCATCTACTCATGGGGGTTCTCAGGGTTTTCTTTGTTTTCTACAGCATTTCCTGAACGGCAGTTTAACTGCCAAAATAGTAAGATACCAGCCTCCCTACTCACTGGCACACTATTTTGTCAGACTTTGCAACTGCTGTTCAGGAAATGCTAATGAATACAAAGAAAACCCTGAGAATCCCCCATGAGGAGATGGACTGGCCCAAAACCTGGTTCTGTCAGATTTTAAACTGCCTACTTCTTTTGAGATAGTGATCCTTTAAATAAAAAGCTACTATCCTAGTTAACATAGTGATTTTAACTCAAATGAAACAAGTCCTGAGGATCATCACCCAGGTAACAGCATTTTCAGGAGTATCTAGATTTCTCTCATGCAGTAAAAATAATAAAAAATAGAAATGACACACAAACACATGCACAGTTTTAGTACACACCAGTGATCAGAAGGATAATTAGCTAACGTCCCATTAAGAACCAGAGTGGCTGATCCGCCTCCGTCCAGATTTATGGCATTGTAAACATCTTGACTCTTTAAGAAATCAGCCATTTCCCACAAGTTCAGACTAAAATAAATAAATAAAAAAGATTAAATTAGTAATGCTTTTTCAAAACAAAGTTGAAAATATGAATCCTACTTGTAAACCCTGCAGTTCTGGGTCTGTGAGCAAAGTCAGGCATACAGAAATGGATGCTCTATTTCAGGTACAGAGGTCTTCCTAGAGCTGTGTGAGAACTCCGTTGCAGAGCTTGTTTTTATACAAGCGCGTAAGCAACGCACTAATTTGCAGTAAGATTGCCTTGTGCAGGCAGTGCACAAGAATTTTACCGCTACTACCACTGGCAAGGTGTGAGTTCATAAATGCTCTAACCCCCTAGACCATAACAGTCAGTGGAGGATCAGGCAAGCCAGCCCAATCCACACATAGAAGCAAAAAAGGATCCGCAAACCAGATGAGGTCGGTGCAAAAAGCTGGTTTTCTTTATTAGAGACTCCACATTACAGGGTGCAATAAAACCACCGTATCAACTGACGCATATCGGGCCTACCATCTGCCCTTAGTCATAGTTGTACTACCAGTGGCAGCATAGTGCAAGTTACCCAATTAGCAAAACCTGCATTACCCAAGTAAGGAAAACGTTGCTAGGGTTACCCTAGCAATACAATACTCACAGTCCGCGCTAATTAGGCAACTGCCAGCAGTAGTAAACGGTAAAAATTGTCATGCACTGCCTGCACACGGCAACCTTACCACAGTTTAGTGCATCAGGCCCCTGATCAGGAAACCTAGACTTCCTGCACCACTCACTGACTGACTGACTGTGCAGTAGGTTGCAATTTTTTCTCATAGATTTGGACTGTGCCGTTCCACCTGCAGTCTGAACAGTGGAGAGGATGCAATAAAGGAATCTGCAGCAGCCACACCCAAAGTCTAAAACCTCTCACAAAGCTGCTTCTTCTTGTGTTGGCAAAATTTCAAGACAGTTGCAGATGCCGCATTTCACACAAGGCGGCAAGATTTGTGAACTTTGATTAGAAGCTATTACACATGATTTTTAGATTTATACCTAGATATTTGATTTAATGGCTCTACCCTCAGCTTCCAGAAGAACTAGTCTGCATAAAAGAGGGTGGGAGGCTGTAAAAACGCATGTTTTTTTCTCATGAAACATCACTGGATTGGCCATTCGATATTTAAACATTTTAAAAGCAGTTCACCATAAAAATATAATTTCAACAACAACTGGTCTGAGTGTATTAAGTGATAAAGATGCTAATCCTGCTTTGAAAACTTTCAGAAAACTTTTTCTGCAGTTATGGTTTAGCATTATCACACAGCTTAGGAGCACTGGCCCTTTAATTGCCATTGCCATCGGCTGGCAAAACAGTTGCATGCTGGGAGACTTTTTATCTAGAATATATTCCTCCTCTTCCCTTTATTTCCCACTCCTAATGACATAAGACCGTGCACTTTCTAGTATAGACCTCAGTGGGAGTGTCTGAATACTCTGGGTGGAAGGCGGATAACGAATAACAAATACACAATAAGCAAGAGGAGAGGAGGGGGAAAAAAAAAAAAAAAAAAAAAAAAAAAAGGGAGGTAATGACAGGATTAGCTTCATTCAAAGGTAACTTAGATGGAAACTGTCAAGAATAGGATTCTCTGCTTTTCCTATGTAAGTAGAACTAGTATGTATCTACTTATATATGTGTTTTTTATTTCTAGGTTAGCATGGGTGTCACTTGTTCTTTAAAACAATCCTTCAGAATTCATGTGCAGCAGCTATCTGTTTTTTAAAGAGAACCCGAGGTGTGTTTAAAGAATGTTATCTGCATACAGAGGCTGGATCTGCCTATACAGCCCAGCCTCTGTTGCTATCTTAAACCCCACTAAGGTCCCCCTGCACTCTGCAATCCCCCATAAATCACAGCCATGCTGTGAGGCTGTGTTTACATCTGTAGTGTCAGTCTCAGCTGCTCCCCCGCCTCCTGCATAGCTCCGGTCCCTGCCCCCGTCCCTTCCCTCCAATCAGCAGGGAGGGAAAGGATGCAGGCGGGGACTGGAGTTCTGCAGGAGGCGGGGAGAGCAGCAGACTGACACTATAGAGATAAACACAGCCAGCTCTGACAAGCTGTTTGTCAGCAGCGTGGCTGTGATTTATGAGGGATTGCAGAGTGCAGGGGGACCTTAGGGGGGTTTGGGATAGCAACAGAGGCTGGGCTGTATAGGCAGATCCAGCCTCTGTATACAGATAATATTCTTCAAACCCACCTCGGGTTCTCTTTAATGCTATATCTAGCCAGCTGGCTGACTCACCTGCTTTGAGGAGTCAGGAGATAAGCAAAGACAAGAAACAAGTTATATTTGCTTTACAGCTTCAAGGACTATGTTGTTGTTAGCACAGCAGAGTTGTGAAAACAAGGTTTCTGAAAGTCAATACTTGCTCCAGGATACACAGTATTTTTAATTGCAGATATATTGTTCTCAAAAATATTTCCAAACATAATAGCCTCAATTCTGGTAGGGTTTTCGAGCAAAATTCCGCATATACAGTAATTTACCGCATCATGCGGTAATGATAGTTAGCAATTCTGTTAGATTTTACTGATGTTTTACCGCATGCAGTAAATTTTAGTCATGAATTACCGCAAACACTCCCTCCCCCCCACCGGAATTCTCAGGGAAATTAGGGGGAATGTTAGCACCTAATTTACCAATCAGTTTAAGACCTGTCTGTATTTGGCGGTAAAGTCTATGTGTATGCATTTTGCAGTTTTTTTTAGTGGAGTTCCTATTCAGGTTGTGTAATAGAAAAGAGTAATAGAAATAAAACTCCAAATATTTACTGGATTTTTTTTTTTACAGGAGTTGCCTATAAATATACTTTTCATAGTAGTGGGGTGTGGGTGTCGGGGCACCCTCTAGAAGAGGGCACAGAAGACAAAAAGGGAGCCCAATGGTGCAGTACGTCAAAGTAAAATGGTAAATGTAAAAGTAAAAGAACTACACACAAAGGTGGGTTTGCAGAGGGGCAACCGACCACAGGAAGCAGGTGGAGACAATGAACCCGACTCCACTCGGGGAGATCGCCAGAGACCTGGATGCTGTCACTCTCTTCGAGAAAAGAAGGGAAACAGATCTCCACCGTGGTGAAACCACGGGTACTTTGTCTCCACCCCTCAAACGGGTGGCGTATGGGGGTATGGAAAGCACTAAATAGGTAGAAGAGGCGCCCTGGTGTAAAGATTTAGCATAGTGAGGCTCCCTATGCTAAACCTTTTGCTTAGTTTGACATGGATATTGGCCTGAGGGGGCGGGCTCGGACCCATGAAACGCATTGCCTGGGCAACCACTACAAAAGTCTTGTTTACACAGAGATTTTTCGTCTGTGGGGTAAGCTACCTCAATCCTTTGTTGATTGTATACTGTTCTTAAATGCTTTTATTATACACCAGGGCGCCTCTTCTACCTAATTAATACTTTTCATAGGTCGTAACTAATGGAAGACAATTAAAGACTACTATTATTTATTTACCACATGCTTACCGCTGAAATAACACACTTTTTAACCGCACTTTATACATTTACCGCATGTTTAGCAATTCTGAAAGATTTTTCAACATTTCTAAACAAAGAGGAAAATACAGCATGAGGTATTTTAGCAACAAAAATATTTACTGCACATAGCTACAAGAATTGAGGCTATTATAATCATAGAAAAAAACAAACCAAAAACTAATGGTATCCAGAGATTGTTAAAGGACACTTGAACTGAGAGGTATATGGAGGCTGCCCTTTTTATTTTCCTTTAAACAGTACCAGTTGCCTGGCCGTCCTGCGGATCATCTGCCTCTAGAGCTGGCAAAACAAAACTAGCAACAATGAGAAGCCAGTGCATGACTGGTAGTGGTGATTTTAACCTACTCAGGCACTAGAAATGACTGGGGATCATTATCAGCCAGAAACGTACAAACTCATTACATCATCAACACATGCTTCTTCATTTCTGCTGTAAGAGAAACATGCCTAAATAGCTCATGTCACATTTCAGTGGGCATTTGCTAGCCTAAAATGGGACCGGGAAACAATTTAAGCCCGATTCCATTTCCATGCCATCCAAAAACTTAGAAACAAACCTTAAGCTGGGCTTTACAAGTAAATATGTTGCCGGTTCCACCCAACACTCACCCTCTTCCATCAGTTTGTCCATCCGCATGAAACAGAATCAGTCGCCCAGATCGATCATGTCCAACTGCTGTCCTAGCTGATATCTTATTAATAAATTCATCAAATTTTCCTGGAAATGAACAAAGGAACAATAAGGTGTTGAAATAAAGAAATGGTAAAAAAAAGGCTAACAAGTCTAATATCCAGGGCTGTGGAGTCGGTACAAAAATCTTCAGACTCCAACTCAGACTCCTCAGTTTATGAAACCACGACTCCGACTCCGGGTACCCAAAATAGCTCAGCCTCCGAGACTCCTTATTCTAATACTTAACAGGGCTGTGGATTTTGTGCAAAAATCATCCGACTCCCGACTCCTCAGTTTATGAAATCAATGACTCCGACTCCAACTCCGGGTGCCTAAAATTGCCCCGTCTCTGACTCCACAGCCCTGATAATATCTCTGTACATTTTCAGAATCCCCTTGCTTCTCAATGCTGCTCAATTCTGTGTAAACGCTGTACTCTCATATGTGTACTGAGCAGAGGCGTAGCAATAGGGGTTGCTGAGGTAGCAACCGCATCAGGGACCTTGAGCCTGAAGGGCCCTCCCTCAACTACAGTATTAGCTCTCTATTGGTCCTGTGCTCATAAGAATCACTTCTATAGATGCTTTGAATAGTGGTAATCATTAAACTGTTCCCCATCCCCTTTTTGCATCTCTGACACTGTAGTTGGCATTGACAGGTTTTGGTGTGCCGTATCAATTGTTATGTATAGAGTGCTTGGGGGGCCCCACTGTAAAACTTGCATCGGGGCCCATAGCTCCTTAAATACGCCACTGGTACTGAGGTCTGATACTTTCTGCGCATCCGTTTCTGTTCCTGTCTAAGCACAGAGCACTGATCAGACCAGGTGTACCAGTCAAGCGTCTAATGCTGGGAATACACGATGCGTTTTTGCAGTCAATTTGCCATTCGATCGTGTTTCGATTTGTTTTTACGCTCGATTCTCTTATCTTTTGTTATCAATTTCCATTCACTTCTATCAGAAATCAAGCACTAAAATGATCTAAAGTGAAATCGGACATGTTGGAAATTACCTATCGAACCATCTATCTGCCTCAAAAACGCATGGTGTATGGTATGCATGGTACACACCATGCAATATCCTGTCAGACAGTTTGAATTAATAATTCCCATCAAGTCTGATCTGATTTCCAATCATTTTTTTGGTCACTTCTATACAAAAAAAAAAAAAAAAAAAAAAAAAATAAAAAAAAAAAAATCGATCAGTGCAGTCTAATCGCTCTGCGTGTTATAAGCATTTTTGTAAGCGCTTTAGCAGAGCAATTATTTAAATCACTTCCTGACGTCAGTCAGGAAGTGATTACTTTGCCCCCGGGAATTAATAAATACAATTTATTTATTCATTAAAGAGACTCTGAAGCGAGTCTCAATTCTCTTTTCTAACCTGTATTAATAATACTATAAGAGAAAAGATACCCCTATAAACAGCACCACTGCAGACCGTATATATCAATCAAAAAGTTCTTTATTACAATCTTTGCAAACACATATCAATGATACACAAAATTAAAAACAGCATACTATTGTATTTCCAGCCATATTAAACATAATGGGCCTGCAAGATATAATAATCTGTTATGTTCAATCTCAGTGGATGTACAAACTGTAACCACTGGGGGCTCAGAGAATGAGCCCCCTCGTGGATGAACCCGGGTTCATCCTGGTTATTGCATATGCTGAATGATTGTTTGTTTGTGATAATATAGCACTATATGCACTTTCATGGTTCCAAGTAGGGCTGATATGCACTGTTATACACAGGTTTTTTGCACTTTATAATTCATACTGAACCCGGGGTTCATCCACGAGGGGGCTCATTCTCTGAGCCCCCAGTGGTTACAGGTTGTACATTCACTGAGATTGAACATAACAGATTATTATATCTTGCAGGCCCATTATAGTAAATATGGCTGGAAATACATTATTATGCTGTTTTTAGATGTTTTTAATTTTGTGTATCATTGATATGTGTTTGCAAAGATTGTAATAAAGAACTTTTTGATTGATATATACGGTCTGCAGTGGTGCTGTTTATAGGGGTATCTTTTCTCTTATAGTATTATGTATACATGTTCTACCCCAGCACATGCAGTCAATATTACTTGGGGTGCTGACAAACCCTTTTGTGTTCTAACCTGTATTAATGTTAAGCCCCATAAGCACAGCTAAACCGCTGCTATCCCGCGGCAAAACGAGGGGTTAATACCCCGCAAATGCCCCCAGCAAAATCCACGACTTTCTTGGTCGTGGATTTTGATCTTCCTGGAGGCAGAGCTATGAGCGCGGATCTCCACCTCTCCCCCGCCCATCTCTGTGTACGCAGATGAGGGGCGGGGGAGGCGGCGATCAGCGGGTATTGATGCGCTTGAGGCAGAGCTTATGGCTGTAGCTCCACCTCAATCAGGAAGCGCTCCCCCGACACAGGAGAGGGGATTTGGGGGTATTAACCCCTTTTTTTCCAGAGGAATAGCGGCGGTTTAGCTGTGCTGATGGGGCTTAACATCAATATAGGTTAAAAAGAGAATTGAGACTCGCTTCAGAGTCTCTTTAAAGTGCTGGGTAAATCGCTATACAAAGCGCTTTTTCAAGCGCTTTTTTTATTATGTTGGCGCTTTATAAATACAATAAATACATTTCCATACAGTGGCTGCTGCTGTATGCTTTATTTTGGAGATCTCTGCTCACTTAAAGAGGAACTGTAGTGAAAATAATGTAATGAAATTGCTTATTTTTTATACTATTCCTTTATAAATTATTTAGTCAGTGTTTGCCTATTGTAAATTCTTTCCTCACCCAGATTCACATTCTGAAATGTATCACTGGTGGTGACATCTTTAGTCCTGTCAGGCGCATCACTGGAATTATAATGGTACAGAATGCGCCCACCCACTAAAACTTTCCCAAGATTAATTAGTAGTTATGTCCACAGCAAGTTCAGAGTCTTCGCTATCATCAATCCACAGACAGTCTATTGATACATATGCAGACAGTGCTCCTCTTCTCATATCATAACCTGCAGGATGAAAACCTGTACATAGTGCATTACTGTTATATTTTCACACTGACACCCCAGTGATTTAAAGTGCTCCACACTTGGTGTAATAATTGCCACGACCCCTTCAGAATGCAGGCTCACCAGATATGGTCCACCTCACTTTTCAGGTGGGTCTCTCGCATGAATCAATAAGCCAGCGAACCAACAGCCTCAAATCTTCAAAAGAGTTTAATCCAGATTCCTCTTATAATCACAATAAAACAACAAGGCCAAACATAGCGTAAAACCGTAAAACATTAGTAGCCAATGCCCTGCGCTAAAATGCACTCACGTCATATAGGTGGATAATGCGCATATCAGGCCCAGATAAGCCTTGCGGTGTCACCTCCAATGCGGTTTCGGCGTCCCGTCTCCGCTGCGGCGCTTCCGCTTGTGTATAACTTGTAACCGGCTCGTGCTTCCCAGTATGCTCCCAGTGACGTCAGGCGCTCCAAGCTCCGCCTTACGCGTTTCGTCCGCAAAGGACTCATCAGAGGCTGACGTCACTGGAGCGTCCGACGTCCTTTATACCAATTTCCCCCGCGCTGACTCCAACGCGACCCGTAGGTCGCGTGCGACCACGTCATCACATTCTGATTAACATATGCTGAAGCGCATCATCCATCTTGTCATGCGCCTCAGTTTCGCTTCCGCATCAGTGGGCCTTTGATCTTATATCAGCCATATATCTCCTGCACTGACGCCATCTACTGGATGACTACCTAACTGCTATCATTCTATGTTTAATGCACATAAAAAACACTTTAGATTTGCAATTAAATTTTAAAATTTGTACATATCTTTTCCTGACTACTACATCAAAACCTCTAAAAATGGCTCATCTAATGATCAATGCCCCATTTGACTCGTCATGCATGGAGGTGGCACCCTGGTGATTAACCCGCAAATCACCATTTATTATTATTAATTTTCATTTACTTCACTTCTCAAACATCTATTCATGTCTGTGCAAAATAACCTTCTTAGGTTAGTAACCTCCTATTCAACCATGGATGTCCCAATCAAAGGGGCCCCATTTACATGTGTACCATATATACTATGGCCACCCATGGGGGAGAAACCTGTGTCCAATATTTACTTACCCTGTGCCCCTAAGGCTTAACTACTCCCCATTCGCCCTTCTAAAATAACACGGGGTGAAACAGTGCAATGTGCCCTCATATTAATTTATACTACAGCCACAGATTTCTCGCATCTTTGTATACATATCCTGTCCCCCTGCCCCTCTAAACAATGTGGAAAGCTGTCTCTCACTAGTCTACAACCTCATACCCCCATATGGGATCCAATATACCAAATTCAAACCTACAAACCTCACAGGTCATTTGTTATAAAACAATTTAAATCGAATTCTACATTCATACCCTGGGGCGTCATAGTTTTTAAATTATAAATCCATCGCCCCTCTGCCTGAGAAATGTCCCGGACCAAGCTGGACCCCCTCCATTTCTTCACATGGGCCTCTATACCCATGAATTTCATATTTGCAGGATTACTATCATGAAATAACCTAAAATGGTTCGACACACTATGCGTGGCCAAGCCCTTCCTGATATTGGCCACATGCTCCCCGATTCTTTTATGCAATTTCCTGGTGGTACGGCCAACATATTCCATGTTGCAGGGACATTTAAGTAAATATATTACCCCTTTTGAATTGCATGTGATGCATTGTCTTAATGTCACCATCTGTCCCGTATTATTTGATATGAATGAGCTTCCCCTTTGTGGTAATGCCTCTCTGCATCCCCTGCAGCTCCGGCACGGGAAGAAGCCCTTTTGTCCCAGCATGTCACCAGATCGAATTTGGGGTGGGTTAATAAAACTGGGTACCAACTGTGATTTTAAATTCGGGGCCTTCTTATATATAAACCCCGGTTTGTCGGGTACCACCTTACTCAAGGCACCATCCAACCGCAAAATATTCCAGTGCTTCTTAATTATGCCTTCAATGTCCCTATATTGACCATTGTAATTTAACAATATGTCAAAGTCCCTGTTTTTTTGTGGTATTACATTGTTCACTTTATTTTTCAATAGGTCCCCTCTATTCATTGCTGTTATTTCTTCCACCAGTGTATTGAGGGTATTCTCCTTATATCCCTTTTCCATGAATCTTTGTGTGAGTATTTTACTTTGTTTTTTAAAAGTCTCCACCTCAGTACAATTTCTCCTTATCCGCATCAGTTGTCCCTTGGGTATGTTCTCCAACCACCTCTTATGGTGACAACTTTCTAGCGGGATATACCCATTTTTATCCGTGGGTTTAAAAAAGGTCTCTGTATTCAGTAAATTATCTTTTTTCTTAATCACTAGGTCTAGAAACTCGACCTGGTCATATGCCTGGGTAAATGAGATTTACCCAGGCATATGACCAGGTCGAGTTTCTAGACCTAGTGATTAAGAAAAAAGATAATTTACTGAATACAGAGACCTTTTTTAAACCCACGGATAAAAATGGGTATATCCCGCTAGAAAGTTGTCACCATAAGAGGTGGTTGGAGAACATACCCAAGGGACAACTGATGCGGATAAGGAGAAATTGTACTGAGGTGGAGACTTTTAAAAAACAAAGTAAAATACTCACACAAAGATTCATGGAAAAGGGATATAAGGAGAATACCCTCAATACACTGGTGGAAGAAATAACAGCAATGAATAGAGGGGACCTATTGAAAAATAAAGTGAACAATGTAATACCACAAAAAAACAGGGACTTTGACATATTGTTAAATTACAATGGTCAATATAGGGACATTGAAGGCATAATTAAGAAGCACTGGAATATTTTGCGGTTGGATGGTGCCTTGAGTAAGGTGGTACCCGACAAACCGGGGTTTATATATAAGAAGGCCCCGAATTTAAAATCACAGTTGGTACCCAGTTTTATTAACCCACCCCAAATTCGATCTGGTGACATGCTGGGACAAAAGGGCTTCTTCCCGTGCCGGAGCTGCAGGGGATGCAGAGAGGCATTACCACAAAGGGGAAGCTCATTCATATCAAATAATACGGGACAGATGGTGACATTAAGACAATGCATCACATGCAATTCAAAAGGGGTAATATATTTACTTAAATGTCCCTGCAACATGGAATATGTTGGCCGTACCACCAGGAAATTGCATAAAAGAATCGGGGAGCATGTGGCCAATATCAGGAAGGGCTTGGCCACGCATAGTGTGTCGAACCATTTTAGGTTATTTCATGATAGTAATCCTGCAAATATGAAATTCATGGGTATAGAGGCCCATGTGAAGAAATGGAGGGGGTCCAGCTTGGTCCGGGACATTTCTCAGGCAGAGGGGCGATGGATTTATAATTTAAAAACTATGACGCCCCAGGGTATGAATGTAGAATTCGATTTAAATTGTTTTATAACAAATGACCTGTGAGGTTTGTAGGTTTGAATTTGGTATATTGGATCCCATATGGGGGTATGAGGTTGTAGACTAGTGAGAGACAGCTTTCCACATTGTTTAGAGGGGCAGGGGGACAGGATATGTATACAAAGATGCGAGAAATCTGTGGCTGTAGTATAAATTAATATGAGGGCACATTGCACTGTTTCACCCCGTGTTATTTTAGAAGGGCGAATGGGGAGTAGTTAAGCCTTAGGGGCACAGGGTAAGTAAATATTGGACACAGGTTTCTCCCCCATGGGTGGCCATAGTATATATGGTACACATGTAAATGGGGCCCCTTTGATTGGGACATCCATGGTTGAATAGGAGGTTACTAACCTAAGAAGGTTATTTTGCACAGACATGAATAGATGTTTGAGAAGTGAAGTAAATGAAAATTAATAATAATAAATGGTGATTTGCGGGTTAATCACCAGGGTGCCACCTCCATGCATGACGAGTCAAATGGGGCATTGATCATTAGATGAGCCATTTTTAGAGGTTTTGATGTAGTAGTCAGGAAAAGATATGTACAAATTTTAAAATTTAATTGCAAATCTAAAGTGTTTTTTATGTGCATTAAACATAGAATGATAGCAGTTAGGTAGTCATCCAGTAGATGGCGTCAGTGCAGGAGATATATGGCTGATATAAGATCAAAGGCCCACTGATGCGGAAGCGAAACTGAGGCGCATGACAAGATGGATGATGCGCTTCAGCATATGTTAATCAGAATGTGATGACGTGGTCGCACGCGACCTACGGGTCGCGTTGGAGTCAGCGCGGGGGAAATTGGTATAAAGGACGTCGGACGCTCCAGTGACGTCAGCCTCTGATGAGTCCTTTGCGGACGAAACGCGTAAGGCGGAGCTTGGAGCGCCTGACGTCACTGGGAGCATACTGGGAAGCACGAGCCGGTTACAAGTTATACACAAGCGGAAGCGCCGCAGCGGAGACGGGACGCCGAAACCGCATTGGAGGTGACACCGCAAGGCTTATCTGGGCCTGATATGCGCATTATCCACCTATATGACGTGAGTGCATTTTAGCGCAGGGCATTGGCTACTAATGTTTTACGGTTTTACGCTATGTTTGGCCTTGTTGTTTTATTGTGATTATAAGAGGAATCTGGATTAAACTCTTTTGAAGATTTGAGGCTGTTGGTTCGCTGGCTTATTGATTCATGCGAGAGACCCACCTGAAAAGTGAGGTGGACCATATCTGGTGAGCCTGCATTCTGAAGGGGTCGTGGCAATTATTACACCAAGTGTGGAGCACGTGTGGAGCACTTTAAATCACTGGGGTGTCAGTGTGAAAATATAACAGTAATGCACTATGTACAGGTTTTCATCCTGCAGGTTATGATATGAGAAGAGCAGGCGCATCACTGCAAAAATGTTTGTTTCTGAGAATTCCAAAGCCAGTGAAAATAATGCCTGGTTTCCCAGAGTACTCTGGGAGGAGAATAGCTAAACAGCCTAGGCTAAGCAACACTGGGTGGGCGGGGCTACAAACCAATATACAGCTATGTATAGATATAGGAAGTGTTTTGGATATAGAAATCTGGATAATTACTGTAAAAGTAGGTATAGTGTATAATTTAATGCATTCTTTTATTGGTCACTATAGTGCCTCTAGCTTTGTTCTGCACCGTATGAGGTAACTGCTTAATGATCGCAATGTAACTCTTTCTCTTACTTCCTGTCCTGTGGTGTGGAATAGGGTATTTCTCAGGAAGGCCATCTTAACCACTTAAGGACCGCGGTGTTAAACCCCCTAAAGACCAGGCCATTTTTCCTCAATTAGGCCACTGCAGCTTTAAGGGCTTGCTGCAGGGCCGCACAACTCAGCACACAAGTGATCACCCCCCTTCAGAGTTGGTGGGGTCAGATCGCCCCCAGGGTTGTTTATTTTTTTTTATATTTATTTTTTTTTATAAAATTTACTTATTTTTTATATTTATTTTTGTCCCCCCCCCCCCCCCCCCCTCCATCCCAGAGTGAGCTTATCACAGCGATCGGCTGAGATAGGCTTCAGCCTATCACAGCAGATCGCTCCTGTGTCCCCCAGGGGGACAGCTGTGTCATACGGCTGTCCCCAGTACAGTGCTGTTTTAGATCGCAGTGCTGTACAGCCCTATTAGACAGTGGTTTCCCCGTCTAACAGTCTCCGAGCGGCGTTCGCCGGTGGGAGACTGAAGGCGGAGCGGGAAAGTGCTGCAATTTGCCAAAAATGCAAGGAGCAGTGCGACTATATGCTGCGCAGCGCATATAAGGCTTGTTTCACTAAACCGTGATAACTCAAATCATGAACGGTGTGAACGAGACCTGACCTGTCTACAAGTGAATAGGTTTATCCAACATCTCCTATCCCAAAATTAACAAACAATCCCCAGACGTTTGCTCATGGGAGGAAGACTTACTACACAGATATGACAGCTTTGCCAAAGTTTTAATAATCTCCTCAAGACATGCATTGTGGGGAGAAGTCTCCCAACTCATCCTCTATCTGCAGACTTAAACCTACACTCTACACAGATCTGAGCATTTTTTAAACCTTAAGGCACAGATGTCGAACGCCAGGCCTGGAGGGCCAGATCCATGCCAGTGTTTAGGATGGACTGAGAAAGAGAAATGTGTTCTATCTGGTGGACCACACCTTTCCTGATTCAGTCCCATCAATTAATTTGAGCTGTGTCAAAACTGTGTGAGGACCTCGGCCCTCGAAGGACCGGATTGACATCCCTGCCTTAAGGGCTCAGACACACTATAAGTGCTTTTCTGAGCATATGCTATTGATCAGTGCTTTTTAAAAATCGCTCCCATTCACTTGCATTAAAACTGCAATAAAAAAAAAAAAAGGCAGGGATTGCATAAAATCACGGACGCGTAAAAAACGTGGCGATTCTTACCCAATATTAATGCAAGTGAATGAGAGCGATTTTTAAAAAGTGATCAGAAAGTGCTTATAGTGTGTCTGAGCACTAAAAAATCTTCTTCCACTTGTATTACACTATACAATCATTATTGCTCTTTGTCCGTGGATGAATTTATGGATTGAAGAATGTTTGTATATCTTTTGCACTTTTTGGAATATTGAAAGAAAAAGTTCATCTTTATAGCTGGTTTCCTGATATTTTCCCCTTTGCTGATACATATCCTTCAGCTAGAAGAAAGCCAGGGCACACTGTATTCATACCTGTTGTTTGAGTTTCATCACATTCTACATTCCTGCTCTGATTCACGTAGACTTCCCCTTTTCGCAACAGCCAAACAACTCCACTCACAAGTTGCACAAAGGGATTTTCAGTATCCAAGACTTCCTCTTCTGACAAATAACTAAAATATATACATAAAGAAAATTAAAAATGAACAACAATGTATAATTGATTGCAAAGAAAATTCCACTAAAGGCACCAGACATAAGAATAGGAAGCCCAGAAATAGAATAATATCCAATACTGAAATAAGTGCTAATTCAACAGGTTAGTATTGATCTGCACAGCAATTGCACATAATATACTGTACTGCCATAAAACATGTATTTAAGGTAGCCATACAAATTATGGGCGGATTCAACAAAGAGACAAATTTATCTCTAATCGCATCTGATTAGAGAGGGATTTGTCTCTGTCGAGGTTGCCCATATACTACAAGCAGACTCCCGTCCGATGTCAGCATGAAATCTTCAGGGAATCGGCTGAGCCCGCTGCGTCTGCCCCGCTGCTGCCCCCCCCCCCCCCATGTACAAATGTGCCCTCCCCAGTGTGTGCATTGTCCTGTGGCAGCCTTCAAAGGCGTCCGTCCTACTCTCCGGGTTCTTATAGCCGCATACACACTGGCGGCGAAAAGAGTCTGATGTCAGACGCTATGCGCTGCCAGCGTGTTTGCGGCTGTAAGAACCCGGTGAGATGGACGGATCCTGCGCAGAGGCTGCTACAAGACAGGTAATCTATAAATGCACACACGGTGAGGGGGGTGGAGGGGGCACATCTTATAGATTACAGCGGCAGGGGTTTTGTTGATCGTTCTGAAATCGGCCGCCGCACACCCGACCAACCAACTTCAGCCTGACATGTTGCAGCACGCGTGATCGACAATGTGACCAATTTTCGTGTCAAAACTGGTCGCTTTGTCAGTTGGGCATGCACTTGGCAGCACCGATTTTCATCCAATTCGATAATATTAATTGAATTGGATGGACAATCGGCCGCCAAGCCGCCTGATGTATGGCCACCTTTACTGTTCAAAAAAAGTATTCACACAAACTTCAGGTGAGCTCATTCTATATAATCTCTACCAGACTATACAGAAGTAGATGCATACACATCCAAGTTTTAATTTACCAAGTTTAGTAATAAAAACTTTTTTCTAATTTTTTTTTTCTTTATACATATCACAAATGAAGATATTTTTAGAGCTTTAACTACTGTTTTCACTTAGAATTTAGTAAAATGAAAAGCTGCATATTTGAAAGTTGATTCACTAAAAGTAATGTGCCCATCAGCGCAAGTTAATTTGAACACGTGCAAGCTAATTTTATGGAGCGCAAGCTACGCGCGGTCCTGGCAGCATAGCATGTGCTCTATAGGTACAGCAAATCCTTCTAAATGCCACGCGATAGTGACGCAGGCATACCACGATACTTCACTACTGCGGCCGTTACTATGTCAATTAATGTAGAAGCAACTGCTATAGTGAAGTATCTCGGTTGTGCTATGTCACTATCGCACAGCATTTAGAACGATCGACCGTAACTAAATAGCGCACACTATGCTGACAGGACAGTGCGTAGCGTACACTTGTTAAAATTAGCTTGCGCTTGTTCAAATTAACTCATGCTGATGTGCGCGTTTCTTTTAGTGAATCAACCTGATAGTTTTATCACACAAAATGTTAGTATGTGATCATTTCAGGTAACAGTCTACTGTGTATACAGGTGTCCCTTGTCTTCAGACCTTTCCTCTTCAGCAGTTGGCTATGTTGGAAAAAACCTTGGCTAATTTCTATTGCCTAGCACCTGCAGTGACTCCTACTCTTCTTCCTCTCATTATTTCATGGAGGGATTAAGTCCCGTCCTCTGCAGGCCACAGCCCTCATACATGGGTACAAAGCTTCAAGTTACACACACTTTAGATTTCTTCTGGTTGAAATAATGACTTGAAATCACTCTAAAGATTTTCAGCCATGATTACCACTTCAGGTTACAGGATTTTTTACCCCTTAAGTTTCCTGGCAATTTTGGCAATTCAGCTTTATCGCTATTGATACCAGGGCTGTGGAGTCGGAGGTGGAGTCGAGGCAATTTTGGGCACCCAGAGTCGGAGTTGGAGTCGTGGTATCAGAAACTGAGGACTGAGTCGCATGATTTTTGTACAAAATCCACAGCCCTGTTAAGTATTAGACTAAGGAGTCGGAGTCGAGGAGTCGGAGTCTGAGCAATTTTGGGTACCTGGAGTCGGAGTTGGAGTCGTGGTTTCAGAAATTGAGGAGTCGGAAGATTTTTGTACCGACTCCACAGCCCTGATTGATACAGCAATAACTTTTACAATACTAAACACTTCTGTAGATCATGTGGGCACAAGTTGCAAACAATACAAACTGTGGTGATAAAAACAGCTTGGTATATCACCCGTCCAGGTGGCCACACACCAACAGCATACATGCCAGACCTCTAGTTTTTGAACGCCTGCTTTTTGTGACATGACATGAAAAGGCGCAGGGCGGAGGAGCACTTATGGGTTAAACATTAGTATGTTGCCAGCGCCAGACATGGATTAAGATGTAATGGGGTCCTAGGCAAGGTAGTAGATTTGGGCCCTCCTTGTGATCCTTTTGGTAAGCTGGAATGGAGAGAGGTCAAAGAAGGTGGCAGATGGGCCCCTTGAGAGCCACAAGGCCCCAACCACCTGCCTTGGTTGCCTAATGGAAGATCCTGCTCTGGCCAGAACTACAAATCAGAAAGCACACTTTATTATCCCATACGGTATACTAAAAGGCAGTTGTAACATGGCGTAGAAGCAATGCTGCACACACATACTGCAACCGCCTACTGTGCTCACGGCGAGGAAGGGAGCAGAGAGGGGGCACTTGTGGGCAGATTCTTTTTAAAGAATCAGGTAATCACTGGTCATCACATAGCACAGACCTCTTCTGAGGTGCTGTACAAAGTGCAAAACAGAAAGAACAGCGGGGACTGTACAATCAGAACATCCAGCAACACAAGTACAAAGTGCATACTGTACATAGTTCATGAGTGGTATGGACCCTTCCACACACGTCTGTTGCATTCCTGTGCACGCTTATAGTTCTGTAAACTATTACTGCACAGATTTTCCTATCATGTGTGGGCATCAAATGATGCCTCAGCACAATTCTACAACAAAGCCAGCAACGGAAACACTTGCAGTGCATGAACGCAAGCATAAGAGCAATGGATTTATGTGGAGAGGCCCTTGGAGTTAAAACCACAATTTTTATTGGATGATCCTTGGTGTGTTCAGTGAATCGCACTAAGGAATCCTAGCCCTACATTTATTTTCAAAATACTTTAAAGTGACAATGAAGCGAAAAAAAACCCAAAACTTATACTGAATTGTATGTGTACTACGGAATAATAGAACATTAATAGCAAAGAAAAGAGTCTAATGTTATTTTCAGTTATATAGCTTTTTTTTTTTTTTTTTTTTTTTTTATTAACATTGGATCATTCTGTTAGGCCCGGTTCACATTAGCGGTGGCCCTCCGGAATCGCCGTGCCGGAGCCGCACCGCCTGCAGAACGGACGGAATGGACGCACGGCATAGCAATTAAAGCCTATGCGTCCGTTCACATGGGTCCGTTCTGCAGAACCGGAGCCGGACCGGATCCGGGCCGGATCCGGACTCCGGCCTCCGTTCCAACATGCGCTATTTTTTCATCCGGCCCCTCCGGCAGCCGTATCCGGGGCGGAGCCGGACTGCACCATCCGGCCAATACAAACCAATGGGAACCGGAGAGCGCACAACACACTGGCTGAGAAATCCGGATGTTCTACCCCACTTCCTATGCGGATTGTTGCGGCGATATTGGATGGGGACACGTGGGCAAGCATTTTGGAGTGGAGCAGCACAGCTGGATCCGGATCCGGAGATGTTGGCAGCATGTCGCAGGTGGAGGTGAGTGCTAAACAGCAGAGGGCCTGATTCCACAGGTCCCCCTTCTGCTGACCTCCCAGACCCCAACTTTTTTTTGGTGTTTTACGTTACTTCTGCCAAACGGATCCGGATCGCATCCTGATGGACACCTGATGCAACCTGACCGGATCCGGATCGGATCCGGATCAGAACCGTACGGTTCCGATCCGGATCCGGTCAGGTCATCCGGTCCGTTTGGCAGACAACCGCAAGTGTGAACCGGGCCTTATATTTGCAATTTACAAACTGCACTCTGTATTTTAAACTAAGAAACAGAGCAGAGCTAATAACCCTTTGAACTTCCCTGCAGTAAAACATTATCTGAAGTAGTCTTTCACTGTTTCTTTGATGTATAAGTGTTTCAGAAACGCTTCCTGTACTGGAAACAATATGAGACTTTTCTAATGTTTCTTAGCTGTACTACATATACAAATGGTTATCTCATACGTTTATTTTCACTTCAGATTCCCTTTAAGTCACAGATCAGTGTTTCTATTTTTAGATTGTAGAAGAAAAACAAATTAGACTTAACATTTATACACGTGAATTTCTTACCCAAACACCATTGTGCCATCTGCCCTAATGCCAAACTGAGCATTTTGGATCCCTTTTGAGTTCTGCACCAGTTTGCCATTACTGATGACATTACCAAGACACTGTAAAGTCGTAGTATTAAAAAATCCTCCATTCTGGGCCACAAGGCACTTTCCATACTGTGCAGTTTCTTTAACAGTTGCAGTAACATTTTTAGCACATCCTCCAGGACCACTGGGCTCCACTACAGATACAGTTCTGAGGGGGTTATTTATGAATGTAAAGTGCCCATAGATAGTCTTTTTCTCAGTAGCAGTACCTGAAAATACTGAGATGTAAGTCCTGGTTAAGGCCACAGGCCCTGCAGTGTCATTATTGCTTGGCCATGTTTCATGTGTTGTGTTACCATGGGCAACACCCAAACAGTCTCTAGTCTCACGATGGCTACGACGTGGGCCATGCTTAGAAAGATGAGGATATGGAAACAGCATGTCGTCAGCCAATGAAGTTCTGCAATAAAACAAATACAAGAGAATGTTATGTGGCTTCTTAAACAGAAAACAGAATGACACACTGACAAACTTCTAACTAAAATGAATTCAGGTCACTTTGTAGTAATTAAAGTACACCTAACCCAAGGCAAAGCTACCTAAGGTAAGCACAGAGGTATGTTTTTGCTGGATCCACATACTTATGTGCATTGTCCATTCCTCTACACAATCTCCCGATCTCTAATAACGCCTTGAAAAAAAAAAAAAATCAAACTTTGGCCTAAAGTTAAATCTTCAGACAGGAAGAGGCAGGCGTGCTGCAATGTCCCCTCCTGTCACACTCCTCTATTCTGTCCCATTCACTCTCCTTAAAGCAGACCTGAACTCAGAAAGTCCTCTCATTTCTGTGTAACAGCTGATACAAATCCTAAAATAAATCTGCACTGTTTCCACTTCCAGATTAATGGAAGAAGACATATTGTTAACAACCTGTGCTATCAAAGGGGCTTACCTGCCATCTCTGCCATAGGCAGTCATGTGACACAGGGTAGAGAACATATTACAACTTGCGATTAGACACAAATGAGGGGGAATTAGACAGGCTAAACTCTCTAAATACATACAGGGTGCATTTCTCTATGTTTTCCTTCTGTCCTGTGCCAGAGTTCAGGTCCACTTTAAAGAGGAGCCATCAGCCATACTATCTCAGACCCCCCCCACATATTTAAGTAGATAAATGCTTGCTCTACTTACATAACATATGTATTGCACTGTCCATGTTTTGATTTTAGTGATTGTTCTGTAGTAAGAAAAGAAAAAAGAGAAAATCCTTCTTAGGATTCTCCATTTTAACTGTCTATCTTAAAGCCAATTCTGATGTCATTTCCTCCATTACTCTCCTCTGCCTGAATTGTGTATGCATTGCCCGCCCTTCTCCCAGTCTTCAGGCACTCCCACTCAGCTCTTCAATAAAAAGTGCATTGTCTCAGCATGAGATATATTGGCCAATAAGAGATAAAAATAAATAATTGTTTTTTGATTTTATGCCCGACAGTTACACTTTAAGGGAATATCGCAGTAAGCCTGCCTCTTCCTGCCCAAAAAGTTGATTGTAGCCGAAAGTCAGATTTTTCAAGAGGTGACTATGAGGACTGGGGGAACAAGGAAAGACTCCTTAGCACAGTGTTCCCCAGCCCTGTACTCAAGGCCCACCAACAGTGCATATTTTGTGGCAATCCACAGAGGTAGGTAATCAGCTCTGCTGTGCCACTAATTACCCCACCTGTGCATGTTTCTGGTTTTCTTCAAAACATGTACTGTTGGTGGGCCCTGAGGACAGGGTTGGGGAACTCTGCCTTAGCAGGTAAGTCAATCACAGTGATAACAAATGAAGCAATGAAAAAAAGCCTCTAGTCTTTAACCCTTTCCACTCGGCGTTCTTTCCTAAGGGCTGGTTCACACGGGCGTTTTTGTGGCGTTTAACGCAGCGTTTCAGACGCAGCGTTTTTTGGGATCTACTGCCATCCCATGCAAGTGAATGGGAGCGTTTAGAGCTGGCTTTTGCAGGCTTTCATGAAAGCCTGGCAGTAGATCTCAGCGTTGCGTCTAGTCTCAAAAGCAACATGCTGCTTTCAGAGGCGGTAAACGCGAGGAAACAATAGCAGAGACCAGAACTGCTAGCCTTGAACGCTTTTCAAAAGCTTTCAAAAGCTAGCTTTTAAACGCTGGCGTTTAAACGCTGGCGTTTGAACGCAATGCCAAGCAAAAGCTCAGCAGACGCCCGTGTGAACCAGCCCTAAAGGAAGTGGTTTCTGCTTGGAGTTTTTTTTATTTAAAGAAATGCGCTCTCCCTCTTACTCTCTCTCTCATTTTAACATGGAACATAACACCGTAACATGGTATATCTTATTTTAAAGAACACAACGTTTAATTTGATACCTTGTTTGGACAGTTTGGCATCTACTATTGGCTGGTAGCAGAGGAGAAAGCCAAGGTATGGTAAATTGAAAAACAGTTTCCTGGGTGTAATCCGGGCCTGCATGAGCAAGTTTCGCAATAATAGGTCACCCGGGGTCTTACTGTCCCTACACACAATGCAATCTTTGGTATTTCGATTGGGCATATTAGCAATAAAATACTGGCTACTATTTACACTCCCCCCAGCCCATTCCATAGGATTCCATTGATTCTGTGCAACTTTGCAGACAATCTGCAAGAAATCTGCAAAGTAATCTGCAAGGAATCTGCAGAAAGGAATCTGCAGATTCAAATCGGCAACCATTTTTTATTTAAAAAAAAAAAAAAAACACAGCAAAGGATTTCTGGTTGGTGGCTGGGGGGGCACTACCTGTGTGGGCATGTAGTATTACATGTCCACTAATAGGCGCAGAGTGATCAGGGGTTTACAGTGGTCCCGATGTGCTGCAAACCGCTGCTGCAGGGATGTACCGCATAGCGGGACATACGAGCACCTCTAGCTTTGCCGTATGTATGCGGGACATACGAGTGGAAAGGGTTAAGGGGCCAGAGCCTGCCGTAGCTAAAGGACACACCGCTAGCCTATAGCATAGCTACACATCAGTATAGAACTCAGTCCAAACTTTCACTGGACAGATAAAATCCCAATCCCTGCTGGGCGACATTTGTCACGCATGTGTACCTAATTCCCCAACTTTATGTCTGCAGTGGCTTACACATAGCTCCCAACTGTCCCTTTTTCGGAGGGACAGTCCCTTTTTGGGAGCCCTGTCCCTCTGTCCCTCTTTCACCCTCCTTTGTCCCTCTTCCAGGACTTTGTCCCTCTTTCTATGTAAATATATAGATTTATCTACTAAAAATGTGTTTGATTGACTCTAAACGTTATTACCAACTTTTAAATTGATATATTACTAATTTTAAAATGCGAATATGAAGGAAAATGAACCAGGATAGAAAAAAAAACAGTGTGGTTTGAATTATAAAACGTTTCTTATGAAATCTTTATGGTATGCGTGAATAGAGGCGTGGTGAGGGTGTGGCAGGGGCCTGGCTTAAGTGTCCCTTTTTCTCATCTCAAAAAGTTGGGAGGTATGGCTTACAGTCTGCAAATCAGTAACTTCATGCCTGACTGGAGTTGCTGCAGCATGACACATATTTACAGTGATATGTAAGCGGTACTACTGCAGCAGCAACGCGTCCATTCCACTGTATACGTTTACTATCAGAGTTGACTACAAGCAGGAAAAGTGAAACTTAAGTCTACGTAAGCATTGGACAACTTCCTCGTTTTACCTGGCGCTTACACAGAGCCAGCAGTGCACCATCAGTATGATCCTCAGCACGTCCTTCCAGCCAGCACTGTGTGGGACATGGCTCCTGCTTCTCGGTACTGGGATACAGCGAAACCATCCATCAGAACAGAGCACTTCATTCCTCCCTCTCCTGGGTGCTGACATGTTACACACACAACTGTCACATGATTGTGACTACTTCCGGGAGCTGTAGCTACTACAGAGATGAGTCACCGGAAGTCAGCTGCTTCCTCCTGTGGCTGGCTGCGTTCTGTCCAATTTGTGTATTTGTTGATGAAGCAATCGACGAAAATGGTTTATATCACTGATCTCAACGTGTGCCCGTCATGTGCCTCCACAAACATTCCTAAATAACGGCCTATAGTTTATACCAACCGTCATCGAACCAGCTGGAGCAATATGAAATAAGAATGCATTTTTTTTCAGCTTGACCACGGGTTGTTTCTTTAGGCACATCATTTTCTCCAACGGTGTCAGAACTGTAGAGAAATCACAGTACCTCTATGGCCCCTTATATGTCTGTTGTCGGATAACTAACTAATCTGAACATAACCTAAATCTATAAAAAAAAAACAACTCTTTGCCTCCCATGTTTTGTCAGAGGCATAAAACAGCCTACATTCCTTTCTTTCTTTTTTTTTTTTGTACAACTCAAGCATATTTTGTCAAAGAAGCACAGTGCGGGCAACTTATTAAAAATAAGTCGTATGCTGGGCATACACGGTCCAATCCGGCTTGATTAGCCACCGGATCGACTCCCGCTCGTCCCCGCCGCCGTTCGGATCGATTCCTGCTCGTCCCCGTGGGCGCTCCTTATCTTTCACTCGATTCCCCGCTATTGTCCGCCCGCGGGGATCGAGTGGGGAATCTATCCCGCGGGTCATCGGACCTGTCAGATATTATCAATCGAGCCATCAGCGGCTCGATTGATAAGGGACAAACGCTCCGCGTATGCCCAGCGTTAAGGGCCCCTTTCCACTAGGAAGTACAATCGCGCTGCCTTGTGATTGTCTTATGCTGGGCATACACGGTCCAATCCGGCGGCTCGATTAGCCACCGGATCGACTCCTGCCGCCTTCCGGATCGATACCTGCCCATCCCCGCGGGCGCTCCTTATCTTCCGCTCGATTCCCTGCTATTGTCCGCCCGCAGGGATCGAGCGGGGAATCTATCCGGTGGGTCATCAGACCTGTTGGATATTATCACTCGAGCCATCAGCGGCTCGACTGATAAGGGACAAACGCTCCGTGTATGCCCAGCATTACCTTCCATTTCCACTGCCGCTACTGTGCCGCAATCTGTTAAAAATTGTGCAGGCTGGAAATTTGAAAAAAAAATTGCGCTAGTGGGAAAACAGCACCGCTGCCAATCGTGGTTGGTGATGGGCTTACAAGCACATAACTAGCCAAATTTGTGATTCGAATGAGGCTTAATAGCCTCAGATGTGCAGCTGGGAGAGAGGGGGTTAATTACCCAGATGTCCCACTTGAAAACGTGTGCAGTTTTGAAAGAGGCCTGACTCTTCAATATAGCAGCTACTACATGTAACTTTGGGCCACATACTCTTTCTTTTCAAACATTTTTTTTTATAAATTTGAACTGCGCAAAGGTAGGTAAACCATTATTTGACAGTACATTTATCATTCAACTTTAGAATGTATAGAAAACTGTTAATGACTTCTATTTTTTTCAATTTTACTTATAGGTAACTGTAAACAGAACCAGGAAAATAACTAGACACAGATGAGAAAAGAGAAGAAAAGTAACATAAGTGACAATAAACAAAGGCCTCTTTTGTAGAGCAACATAGTAACTACTCCAGACAATATTGACCTGCCCCTACTGTCACATTACTACCCATAGTTACATAGTTATTTTGGTTGAAAAAAGACATACGTCCATCGAGTTCAACCACTAGAATGTCAGATTTGTTCTTGCACCAATGTAATGAAGTGATGTGCAGGGATCCACTTTGGAGTCACAAGCAATACGTAGTAAATCTTCAAGATCCGCACCATCAACATAATATCTTTTATTAAATGTATAAAGTTAAAACATGCTAAAATAGCGTGGGTCAAAGATGACGCACAGGCGTTTCAGACTTACACAGTCCTTTCTCAAATCTTCATGGACCCACACTAGACAAAGATGAGAAAAGAGAAGAAAAGTAACATAAGTGACAATAAACAAAGACCTCTTTTGTAGAGCAACATAGTAACTACTCCAGACAATATTGACCTGCCCCTACTGTCACATTACTACCCTTGTTACATAGTTACATAGTTATTTTGGTTGAAAAAAGACATACGTCCATCGAGTTCAACCAGTATAAAGTACAACACCAGCCTGCTCCCTTACATATCCCTGTTGATCCAGAGGAAGGCGAAAAAAAGCTTACAAGGCATGGTCCAATTAGCCCCAAAAGGGAAAAATTCCTTCCCGACTCCAGATGGCAATCAGATAAAATCCCTGGATCAACATCCTTAGGCATTACCTAGTAATTGTAGCCATGGATGTCTTTCAACGCAAGGAAAGCATCTAAGCCCCCTTTAAATGCAGGTATAGAGTTTGCCATAACGACTTTGCATTCCACATTTTAAGCACTCTTACTGTAAAGAACCCTTTCCTAAATAAATGGCTAAAACGTTTTTCCTCCATTGTTATTTTCCCCTGCAACATTTTGTTGTGACTGTACAGACTTTTCATCTAGGCTCTGCTTTCCAGTGAAACCTTCCATCCATAATTCATCTTTTTTTCCTTTTCATGCACTGAATATTTTCTCTCTGTTGTCATGATCGCAATTAACCCCCTCTCTCTCAGCCGCACACCTGAGGCTGTAAAGCCTCATTAGAATCACAAATGCGGCTAGTTAAGTATTCCTGAGCCTATCACTAATCGTGGTGCTCTTTTGATTGGCAAAACGTCTGTGATCCACTTTTTTATGCGGATTGCAGCAGAGCTGGGACAAGGTCCTCCAGCACCTAAGGCTGAGACACCAAAGCGCGCCCCTCCATCCCTACCACCCCAGCCGTCACACACTGATTACTATTAGACTAAGAGGCGCCCCAGGGCCCCCAACACCTAAATCTCTAGTTATCTGGCTTGCAGTCTCTGCCATGTATCCCCTTTTCTTATTTCTCTCTGCTCCAAACACAATAGGGGAATGATAGCTGAGTGAGTTGTGCGCCCCCTCCTACACTGCGCCCTGAGGCTGGAGCCTCTCTGGCCTCTGCCCGCTAAAAAACAAGCTTGTAAGTGATCATCAAGCTGGATACAAAATTCTAAAACTGTCCAGGACAGATGTTTACTAAGCAATGCTAGTTTAGTTAGATACTATGGGGTTGATGCACTAACCACATGGCAATAATACTACCGCAAGCAGCATTACGCAATTACCAGTCATGTACGGCGAATAGTGCTAATTGCCTAACACTGCTGACGAATGTAGCAGTAATACTGCTGTGTGCTGCCTGCACCGCTTAATGGCGGTTAGTGCATCAAGCCCTTTGTGTTTTCAGTGTTTTTATCTGTTTAGCTTTTCACAAGCAGGGCTGTGGAGTCGGAGTCGAGGAGTTGGAGCAATTTTGGGTACTTGGAGTCGGAGGTTTTAATAAACTGAGGAGTCAGAGTCAAATGATTTTTGAACCAAATCCGTAGCCTTTGTAAAAATTAGACTAAGGAGTCGGAGTCGAGGAGTCGGAGCAATTTTGGATACCTGTAAGCGGAGGTTTCAATAAACTGAGGAGTCGAAGTCGGAATCTGTTGGATGATTTTTGAACAAAATCCATAGCCTTTGTAAAAATTAGATTAAGGGCTCGTTCACACCTAAAATCACTAACCACTAGCATTTTCCGCGGGTGATTTTTCCAGGTTTTAACGTGGAAAAATCACTGGACTAATTCGCGTTTTTAAAAATGCTAGAGCTATTTTAGCCTATGGCAGTGTTCACACTTCAGTGATTTGTGATAATCACGGGCCTTCCACGATTATCGCTAATCGCAAATGTGTTACATGCAGCATTTTTCCGGTGATTTTGGAGCGATCGCCATTAGCATATATAGAATCGCGATCGCTCCAAAATCACCGGAAAAATGCTGCATGTAACACATTTGCGATTAGCGATAATCGTGGAAGGCCCGTGATTATCGCAAATCACTCAAGTGTGAACACTTCCATAGGCTAAAATGGCTAGCATTTTAAAAAACACTAGCAATTTAGCGATTAGCGGGAACTGCACGATTCCTGCTTAGGTGTGAACATGCCCTAAGGAGTCGAGGAGTTGGAGCAATTTTGGGTACCTGGAGTCAGAGTCTGTGGTTTCATAAACTGAGGAGTCGGAGACGGATGATTTTTGTACCGACTCCACAGCTCTGTTCACAAGTACATTTATTTGTACTTATTTATTTTCCATAGGAGGGCGTTACACTTGTGGCCAGTAATAAATAAGACATATTTTATAAGTAGACTAGTAGACCTAAGCCCATTAATATAACGGGTTCTAGGTCTGTCTCACAACCCCCCTCCTGCCCCTGTGATCGCCGCATGTCTACGCACATGCACGCACCCTCGCACATGACCGCCATGCATGCCAGCCCAGCCCCTACCCTAATCATCCTCCTGTGCCAAAAGCATGTGTGCAGCACATGCGCATTAGCGCAAACACACGGACACAGGGACAGGGGACGCAGATGAACTTGAGTATTATTATATAGGATAAAGGGCAGCACATTAAAGTACTCAAATCCTCAAGGAAAACAGTAAGGCTAATTGCGCACTTGGTGCAATGCGATTGTCCTGTAGCAGGAGAGCCCACCATAGGAAAATAGCACCACACTATTTCCTATTTCACACACCCTGCGGCAGACTGCACCATCAGGGTTATTTGTTTAGCCCCACCCCCTGCTCAGTGATGGACAGGAAGTGAGTCATTGGATTTTGACCGAGTGGCGCTTGTGCACCACACTGTTGCAGTGCCATTGACTCCAATGCAGTTGTGCGCCGAGCGGTACCTCTTGTACCATGCTGCAATGCAGAGTCTGCGTCGCCTCTGCATCTTCCGTAGTACTTTCATCGGACCGTGGGTACTGTGGTCAGTCTCATAGAGACTAATGGCCACTGTGATGAGGGAGTGGCGACGGAGAGTGGCACAATGTCCTCCTTTTACTGTTGCTCCTACCACAGAGATGCTTTGGGCTCTTAGTTGCCATAGTAGCGGTGCATCCTGCCCATGTCATTTCATGTGGTGGTGGGGGGTTCAACTTGACTACTACTGTAGCAGCAGCTGTCTTGGATCTGGGAAGGAGCCACAGACAAAATTTTTTTTTTTTTTTTAGGTAGGTTGTTGTTAGGTAACTCTTATATTTTTTTTCCTAGGATTAATGTCGTTTACCTGGAAACAATCCGGGTACCAGAAGAAGCAGTTAAGCACAATGAGCATATTTAGGGTTATTTCTTACTTCATCCATCTTTTTGAGGTTTTCTGTTATGTGAACACACATTAGGACTGAAAGCCCACGCAAATAATTGACACGAAAAAAAAAGACATACGTCCATCGAGTTCAACCAGTATAAAGTACAACACCAGCCTGCTCCCTCACATATCCCTGCTGATCCAGAGGAAGGCGAAAAAACCCTTACAAGGCATGGTCCAATTAGCCCCAAAAGGGAAAAATTCCTTCCCGACTCCAGATGGCAATCAGATAAAATCCCTGGATCAACATCATTAGGCATTACCTAGTAATTGTAGCCATGGATGTCTTTCAACGCAAGGAAAGCATCTAAGCCCCCTTTAAATGCAGGTATAGAGTTTGCCATAACGACTTTGCATTCCACATTTTAAGCACTCTTACTGTAAAGAACCCTTTCCTAAATAAATGGCTAAAACGTTTTTCCTCCATTGTTATTTTCCCCTGCAACATTTTGTTGTGACTGTACAGACTTTTCATCTAGGCTCTGCTTTCCAGTGAAACCTTCCATCCATAATTCATCTTTTTTTCCTTTTCATGCACTGAATATTTTCTCTCTGTTGTCATGATCGCAATTTTGTCCAGAATTGGGGGGGTTCAAAATATTTGAGCACCAACTATGAATAGTCCAGGTAAGCCGCTGAGTTACAGCATGGACTATTGCTAAGATTTTGTAGTCTATTGATCTGTTTTCCATCCACTAGAGGTCGGGCTCTCTCACGTACTATTTCTGCTCTCTAGGAAGTTACGGTGTGTAGTTCCCTAATTGTGGGCGAATTAGTCTACGAGAAAATGGCTGTGATAGAAGACCTGCAATGAAGAAGTGTCGTCATCTCTCCGCGCCGATGCAAACAGAGGATTCTCTATGGCGGCAGAGAAAGAAGCTGCAAAGCCAGTGCGGCCCAAAAAAGAGCCTCAGCCGCTCATTATACCAAAAAATGCCACCGATGAGCAGAGGCTGAAGCTGGAGAGGCTGATGAGGAACCCGGTAATGATATGGGGAATGAATGTGGCGCAAATGCCCAACTCAGCTTCTAACGAAGCTGATGAACTTTGCTTCTATCTATCTATCTATCTATCTATCTATCTATCTACTATATGTTTGGTTTTGTAGTTCCCCCATGGTTATGTTATTTAACAACTTGTTTGAAGTGACACTTTACTATTATCCAGGAAATATGGAGGTAGTTAACTAGTATATACTAAAGTTGAATTCCCACTTTGGCTTGTTTTTTGTTATTAGTTATCTCTTAGTTTGCATCTCGCTGACCATCGCTAGTCCTGTGACAGCATGTTCTTATCCTCTGCAAGCTGTGGATGCATATCCTAAACTTGCAGAGGTAGACTATGCATCCAAATCTAGGGAGGAGAGAGACTAGGTGTTCACATGACCAATACTGAAGAACTTATTTTAAAGCCACTGCTTAAAGTGTACCCGAGGCGACATGTGACATGGTGAGATAAACATGTGTATGTACAGTACTAAACATATTAATAATCAGGATGTTTTACTTGTTTTATTTTGCTCCCTGAAAGAGTTAATTTTTAAAGATGGAAGTGACAGCTTCTGTCTTGTCAGTAGCTTGTCAGGAATATAGTAAACATCACTGATAAACAAATTACAGCCATAAAAGTTTTCCTGACACAATACATTTCTCTACATATTTCTGAGAGCAGGGGGGAGAGAATATGGTCAATATAGTTCATGTATTTTCATTTAGGGACACTTAATAGACTGCAACTGAGCAAAAAGAACAAAACATTCAATCTACTTTCTAAATGTGTAAATATAATATAAAAATCATGGGGTGTTTAAAAAAGTCATTTTAAGGAGGAGGAGGATAAATATAATTGCTTATCTCCTCAGTTTATTTTCACCTCGGGTTCACTTTAAAGAGAACCTGAACTGAAAATAAAAAGTCAAAATAACCATACACAGGTCATACTTGCCTCCCATGTAGTCTGCTCATCAATCTCTTTCTCCTCTCCTGCGTCCCATTTGTCCACTGTGATCGCTGGAATTCTCCATCCTCCATTTTGAAAATGGCCATTACCCCATAATAGCTTCCTGGTCAGCATACTGTTAAACTGTTATATCGCCCACTTGAGCCATAGGGAAACATGGACATTACCTTGCACATTCAGTTCTAACTGACAGCAACTGGTATATTTTAGTCCTGACAAAATTTTGTCAGACCTGGAAAGGAACTGATGGCGAAGTAAGTATGTAATATTTATTTGCAGCTACATCATGTGTTTATTTTAAATTTTACTCAGTTCAGTTTCCCTTTAAATCCATATCTTGTCACACTATCCTTTCCTGCTCCATCACTCTAGATTGTAAGTTAAGTCTTAAATGGTTAAAAAGTATCATTATTTTTTTAAACAATTTTAAAGGGATAGCCGTAATCTCATGATTGTCCCTGACTCTCTGGTCCTTGTCCTTCATTGAGGATGCAGCTTTAATATTGCAAACTAAAAAGAATCATGTTGTCCAAAGTCTCCCCGCGTCGCCCCTGCTGGTTGCACTAACTCCCTCCATGGACTCCTGCAAGAGAAGAGTCTGGTGGCATACTGGTCAAACACCCCTCCCATACCCTGATAGGGAGGGTTTGTGGGCAGCAGATTCACCATACTTTCCAGAAGACAGTGCAGAGCTGCGATCAGACAGCAAATTTCAGAACAGCTGACGTCTCATGGCATTTGTAGTTTTATTTTAAATTGTGGGGTTCGTGGTTTTTTTTTTTTTTCTTTTCTTTTAACCGTTAGTGGTCTAGAGCTCAAGCAGTCAAAGAATCGATACGTATCCGGGGCTTCCTCCAGCCCCATAAGCATGTGAGAGTCCCTCACCATCGTCCTGCGGTCTGCCATTCAGCCCCGGTAACTGGTTTAACTGCGTCAGTCGTGGTCTTCTGCACATTCGCGGGACCTCCATGCATATGCAGAAGACCACGACTGGCTCGTCTGAACCAGTTATGGGGGCTGATTGCGGTTGAACGGCAGATCGTAGGAGGACAGCGAGGGACTCTCATGTGCTTATGGCGCTGGAGGAAGCCCTGTGTAAGTATTGATTCTTTGTTTTGCGTGGGCTCTGGTTTTCTTTAAAGGATAACTGACGTGAGAGGGATTTGGAGGCTGCCATGTTTATTTCCTCTTAAACAATACTAGTTGCCTGGCTGTCCTGCTGATCTCTTTGGCGTATTGTCTGAATTACACACCTGAAACAAACATGTGGCTAATCTTGTCATATTAATATCAGAAACACCTGATTTGCATGCTTTTTTAGGGTCTATGGCTAAAAGTATTCTAAACAGTGGGTCAGCAGGACAGCCAGGCTATGTGCATTGTTTCACGTCCTTAGCAGTAACCCCGTGTGTGTCTCAGGCTGGAAATCTACAACTTAGAGCCGTAACCTCGAGCCTGACTCGTGGTAGCCGCCGGGAGGTTAATGCAGAGCACAGCGCACAGTGGGCTTTGTTAACTTACCTCCCCCTGGATCCAGACGCCAGCAGCCATTCTCCTTCCGGTCCTTGGAGGCTCTGGATCCCTCTGGCGATCTCACTATATATCTCACCCGGAGGACAGAGGGAGGATTGTAGCGCTGGATCCCAGGGAGGTGAGGAAGTGCAGGGGATGCTGCAGATCTCTCTGCGGTAGGTATTTTGTTCCCAGTTTTAGGGTCTGAAAGCGTGTGAAAAAATTGCACTGCTTTTAGACCCTAAAATCCAGAAAGAATCATACTGCCAAGGAGGTTAAAAGGAAATAAGTATGGCACCCTCCATATCTCTCTCATTCCAGTTGTCCCTTAAAACTTGACTGATATGACTACAGTGAGTAATTAATAAAATAAAATAGATGAGAACTTGAAGGTAAAAATAAATATTTTTCCACTACTTAATTAGAGAAATAAAGAGCAAGAGGGACATTAGCTTAAAATGCAGGTAATGCTTGTTTTGCTGGGTAATTGTAATACTGGACTTTGGCAAACCTCTATTAATTAATCTGGATGAATATCTTCTGTTTTACAGGACAAAGTAACACAAATACCAGAAAGGCCAAAAGAATGGAATCCAAGAGCTCCACCAGAATTTGTCAGAGATGTCATGGGTGAATATTGTTATTAATATTAAAAATTGTTTTTTGCCTCTAAAGAAGCAGGTTTAGCCCGTGAAACAGCCTGTCAGGCACTTGGCACCCCCACTGTCCTGTACCTCTGTGATTACCCAACTGGAATACATGATAAATCAGTTGTCACCTGGGGAAATAAATGTCCATATGTTTTATACAGAGAATGGTTGCACCCTAATCGAAAATGTCCAGTGGAACCAGGGCTGTGGAGTCGGTCCAAAAATCCTCCGACTCCTCAGTTTAGGATTCCACCGACTCCGACTCCTCAACTCCGACTCCTCTAATTTGCATATTACAATTTTGTTGATTAAAAGTATGTAACATGAAATTCGTCTCTTAACTGCCAACGCTTAGGAATTTTACAAGACAACTGAAGTGAGAAGGATATGTAGACTACTATATTTATTCCCTTTAGACTAAAACTAGTCCTTTGGTAAGAGTACTTGTAAAAGGTACAAACCGGAACAAAGAACATTTATCAGGCCCTAGGCAATGTAAGTGTGGGTACATGTAAGAATGATGTGCAGGTACTCTGCAGGGGAATGAGGAGATTCTTCCTCTATTACACATTCTTCATGCACAATCTGAATAAGGTTTATGAGTGACAGACAACACCTCTGTGTTCAATGTGCACAGCATTCTCAGTGGATTCCCTGCAGCTCTGTGGGGAGTGCATATGTAGAGTATAGTACTACTGTGTAACAAAGTAAACCTGAGACAGATGAAATTAAAGTTTTATACATACCTGGGGCTTCCTCCAGCCGCCTTCAGGATAATCAGTCCCTCGTTGTCCTCCTCCACCTCCTGGATCTTCTGCTATGAGTCCAGGTACTTGAGCCAGTCGGGCGTAGTGCGCATGCACACACTCCGCCGCCAGGAGCATACTACACCTGTGCAGCACTATTGCACAGGTGCAGAATGTTCCTGGCTGTGGGAGCGGCATGCGGCCGGACAGCTCTGACTGGCTGAATTACCAGGACTCATAGCAGAAGATCTGGGTGGTGGAGGACAGCGAGGGACTGATTAGCCTGAAGGGGGCTGGAGGAAGCCCTAGGTATGTATAAAACTTTACTTTTCATCCGTCTCAGGTACCCTTTAACCACTTAACGACCGCCCCCAGCCGATGGGCGGCGGCAAAGTCCGGGCCCAAACGACCGCAATACGCCCATCGGCGGGGGCGGCTGCGGGAGTGGCTATGCGGCGATCGGGTCATTTGTGACGCGATCAGCCGCCGGGGACTGGCTCCGCCCACCGCTCGCTGTAACCCGCCGGCCGTTCGGAAGCGCCGGCGGGTTACTAGCTGCCCGATCGCCGCACGGAAAGTGTATAATAGGCTTTGTAATGTATACAAAGCCTATTATACTGGCTGCCTCCTGCCCTGGTGGTCCCAGTGTCCGAGGGACCACCAGGGCAGGCTGCAGCCACCCTAGTCTGCACCCAAGCACACTGATTCCCCCCCCCCGCCCCCTGATCGCCCACAGCACCCCTCAGACCCCCCCCCCTGCCCACCCCCCAGACCACTGTTTGCACCCAATCACCCCCCTAATCACCCATCAATCACTCCCTGTCACTATCTGTCAACGCTATTTTTTTTTTTAGTCCCTAATCTGCCCCCTACTCCCTCCTGATCACCCCCCCACCCCTCAGATTCTCCCCAAACCCCCCCCAGACCCCCCCCCCGTGTACTGTATGCATCTATCCCCCCTGATCACCTGTCAATCACCCGTCAATCACCCCCTGTCACTGCCACCCATCAATCAGCCCCTAACCTGCCCCTTGCGGGCAATCTGATCACCCACCCACACCAATAGATCGCCCGCAGATCCGACATCAGATCACCTCCCAAATGCAGTGTTTACATCTCTTCTCTCCTCTAAACACCCACTAATTACCCATCAATCACCCATCAATCACCCCCTATCACCACCTGTCACTGTTACCCATCAGATTAGACCCTAATCTGCCCCTTGCGGGCACCCAATCACCCGCCCACACGCTCAGATTGCCCTCAGACCCCCCCTTATCAATTCGCCAGTGCAATATTTACATCTGTTATTCCCTGTAATAACCCACTGATCAACTGTCAATCACCCATCAATCACCCCCTGTCACTGCCACCCATCAATCACCCCCTGGCACTGCCACCCATCAATCAGCCCCTAACCTGCCCCTTGCGGGCAATCTGATCACCCACACCAGTAGATCGCCCGCAGGTCCGACATCAGATCACCTCCCAAGTGCAGTGTTTACATCTCTTCTCTCCTCTAAACACCCACTAATCACCCATCAATCACCCCCTATCACCACCTGTCACTGTTACCCATCAGATTAGACCCTAATCTGCCCCTAGGGCACCCAATCTCCCGCCCACACCTCAGAACGCCCTCAGACCCCAGCCCTGATCACCTCGCCAGTGCATTGCTTGCATCTATTTCCCCCCTCTAATCACACCTTGAGACACCCATCAATCACCTCCTGTCACCCCCTAGCACACCTACCCATCAGTTCAGGCCCTAATTTGCCCCGTGTGGGCTCCTGATCACTCGGCCAAACCCTCAGATCCCCCTCAGACCCCCTTCCGATCACCTCCCCAGTGCATTGATTGCATCTATTTTCCCCTCTAACCGCCCCCTGAGACACCCATCAATCACCTCCTGTCACCCCCCTAGCACTCCTATCCATCAGAACAGGCCCAATACATCCTGTCATCTAAGAGGCCACCCTGCTTATGACCGGTTCCACAAAATTTGCCCCCTCATAGACCACCTGTCATCAAAATTTGTAGATGCTTATACCCCTGAACAGTCATTTTGAGGCATTTGTTTTCTAGACTACTCCTCGCGGTTTAGGGCCCCTAAAATGCCAGGGCAGTATAGGAACCCCACAAGTGACCCCATTTTAGAAAGAAGACACCCCAAGGTATTCTGTTAGGTGTATGATGAGTTCATAGAAGATTTTATTTTTTGTCAAAAGTTAGCGGAAATTGGATTTTTATTGTTTTTTTCACAAAGTGTCATTTTTCACTAACTTGTGACAAAAAATAAAATCTTCTACGAACTCACCATACCCCTAACGGAATACCTTGGGGTGTCTTCTTTCTAAAATGGGGTCACTTGTGGGGTTCCTATACTGCCCTGGCATTTTAGGGGCCCTAAACCGTGAGAAGTAGTCTAGAAAACAAATGCCTCAAAATGACCTGTGAAATCCTAAAGGTACTCATTGGACTTTGGGCCCCTTAGCGTAGTTAGGGTGCAAAAAAGTGCCACACATGTGGTATCGCCGTACTCAGGAGAAGTAGTATAATGTGTTTTGGGGTGTATTTTTCCACATACCCATGCTGAGTGGGAGAAATATCTCTATAAATAGACAATTGTGTGTAAAAAAAAAAATAAAAAATTGTCATTTACGGAGATATTTCTCCCACCCAGCATGGGTATGTGTAAAAATACACCCCAAAACACATTATACTACTTCTCCTGAGTACGGCAATACCACATGTGTGGCACTTTTTTGAAGCCTAACTGCGCTAAGGGGCCCAAAGTCCAATGAGCATCTTTAGGCTTTACAGGGGTGCTTACAATTAGGCACCCCCCAAAATGCCAGGACAGTGAACACACCCCACAAATGACCCCATTTTGGAAAGTAGACACTTCAAGGTATTCAGAGAGGAGCATAGTGAGTCCGTGGCAGATGTCATTTTTTTTTTGTCGCAAGTTAGAAGAAATGGAAACTTTTTTTTTTTTTTTTTCTTTTTTGTCAGAAAGTGTCATTTTCCGCTAACTTGTGACAAAAAATAAAATCTTCTATGAACGCACCATGCCTCTCACTGAATACTTTGGGATGTCTTCTTTCCAAAATGGGGTCATTTGGGGGGTATTTGTACTTTCCTCTTTTAGCCCCTCATGAAACCTGACAGGTGCGCAGAAAAGTCAGAGATGCTTGAAAATGGGAAAATTCACTTTTGGCACCATAGTTTGTAAACGCTATAACTTTTACCCAATCCAATAAATATACACTGAATGGTTTTTTTTTTATCAAAGACATGTAGCAGAATAACTTTCGCGCTCAAATGTATAGGAAATTTTACTTTATTTGAAAAATGTCAGCACAGAAAGTTAAAAAAAATCATTTTTTTGCCAAAATTCATGTCTTTTTTGCTGAATATAATAAAAAGTAAAAATCGCAGGAGCAATCAAATAGCACCAAAAGAAAGCTGTATTAGTGACAACAAAAGGAGGTAAAATTCATTTAGGTGGTAGGTTGTATGAGCGAGCAATAAACCGTGAAAGCTGCAGTGGTCTGAATGGAGAAAAAGGCTCTGGTCCTTAAGGGGCGAAAAGACTGTGGTCCTGAAGTGGTTAATTTGTAGTCACCAAACCAAATTTTAACAACCTATCAAATTATTTGATTTCATCAGCGAAGGGAGTGCATACATTTGCATAAATCAGCATCAGTGCAGAATTATTTCCATCTCCTTGACCATCTCTATTAGTGACACAGCTACACATCAGGCTTTATTCTTACAGCATAGATGTTATTTAGTATATATAAGAGATTCCTGTGTACACATCATATATACAGTCACAATCAGATATGTATATCTGACCTTAAAAATACGGTGACTGCTTTATTGAAGCAGCACAAGTAACTAATTTTGATTGGTTTATTTAATTTTTGTGGACTAAGCACAGCTATTACTGTATATATACATTATTTTTAATGACTATTATCTGAGAAATAGAATATTTTATCATATTTTCTATTTTAATTACAGTTACAAATTCATTAGGAGTCGGAGTCGGTGCATTTTTTCCCGACTCCGACTCCAGGCACCCAAAATTGCCCGACTCCACAACTCCGACTCCACAGCCCTGAGTGGAACCACTGGATATCATTGGCACGGGTAACCCCTAAGAGGGGGAGTAGACTATATGGGGTGGGAGGAGCCACCCCTGTGTGAGTGTAAACTCATACTGGGGTTAATAACAGTTTTTCACATGCAGAAAAATAATTGACAGCAATGCAACTGTCAGACAACTCATTCAGGAAACTGAGGAGTGGAAAATGGCCCTAAGACGCGCCCATGCTACAGTGTTTAAACACACTGTGCTATTAACCTGAGGCAGTAGCTGAAACTCAAGAAACGTGTTGTTGGTTTTTGGTGTCCAATAAATTAGTCTTTAATCTCCTTATCGAGGTAACACTGTTCATTATTAACTCCCATATTGTTAGCTTACACTCACACTGGGGCGCCTCCTCCCACCCTGGATTTGTAGAAAAAAAAAAAAATGTCAGCACTCTTAGACCAAGCATCACCTGATATACACTGGCTGAAAGGGCTATTCATTCATATTTAACATTATTCTTTGGTACCTTTCTGTGTGCATTGAATGATGTAGATGTGAATTATATTACCATAGTTACAGGAAGAAAGCAGTGTTACTGAAACATTATTTTTCAGGTTCCAGTGCTGGTGCTGGCAGTGGGGAGTTCCATGTTTATCGTCACCTCCGACGCAGAGAGTATCAGAGGCAAGAATTCATGGATGTTATATCTGAAAAGGTGATTTGTTTTGTTTCTCATAGTAGAAACCAGATTGCTTGCTTGGGGTGCCTGCTCCAGCCTTGTAGTCACCAGTCTAGAGAAATCAGCCCTACAATATTTTCAAAGAAGAGATTAGTATTAGTGTTCTAAGAGTTGGGAGGTTTGTAGGGGATCATCTACTCCTTGCTTATACAGAAGTGTGGTTTGTTTGTAAATATTAAGATGTTATTTTTGATAGACGCGTGAATAAAAGTTCTGCCAGCATTCAAGATCACATAATTCGGATGGTGTGGATACTGTTCTAAAATCTCTATTTCCCCAAGTCCTACCCATAGGAAGTATGGTGGATAGGATTTGGGGAAACAGGGATTTTAGAACAGTACCCAGATGACTCATAGCAAAGTGATTCTGATGTTCCATGACATAAATAGGTGCACTGTAATGCAGTAATACATTTTACAACAAACATTTACCGTTTCTTTAACTGGTTCTGCACTGGCTGTAGTTTAAAATTACGCTGCACTTGTGGCTGCCTAAGCCTGATGCGGTGTCGTTTTAATGCCGCCAGTTCCCGTGCATGGGAGACATGGGGCATCCCTGAAAGACAGCTGAGGTCCTTACCATGGTCAGACCACCTGATCACTGTGAGCCAATCGCAGTAACCGGGAAGTGAATTTTTTTTTAAAAAGTCAGTCCACAATCAGTTAAATGATACCTGAGCTGATGTGGTCTGTTAAAATGGAGGCTAATGTGATATGTGGGCATGAGTTTCGAGGCTAACCTCCTCCAGATCAATCCCATGCTGCTACGCTGCAAAAGGCCCCCATTAGTGGCAGTGATTTGGCCAAGTTGCCGACCTTTAACCCAGACATAGTAGTATGTCCAATCCACACTTGTGACTGCGCCCCCCCCCCCTTTTTACTAGGTCCTGTGTTCCCAAAGCACACACTCCAGTCTAGACCACCTACAAAGTATTTTTTAGATTTTGGCGTTATTGCTTTACAAGGGGGGTGGATCGGATATACTATGCATGCGCAGCCTACTATGTCCAGGTTAAAGGTTGGCGGCTTGGCCAAGTCGCTGCTGCTAATTGGGCCTTTTGCAGCAGAACCAAGCGGCATGGGAGTGATCGGGAGGAGCGGAAAGCCTCCGTATTCATGCCCACAAATCACAGTAGCCTCCATTTTAACAGACCACTTTGGCTTGAGTATCCTTTAATCTCCCTGGCGGTAACCCCGAGTCAGGCTTGGGACAGAAAACCGCAGCTCAGAGCGGTAACCCCGAGTCTGACATGTGGTAGCTGCCAGGAGGTCTGTGCAGAGCCTTATGCGCAGCAGGCTTTGTAACTCACCTCCTTCGGGCTCCAGGTGCTGGCAGCCATTTTCCTTCCAGTCCTCGGAAACTCTGCATCCCCCTGGTGAGATTGCCGTCTTTTGTCATGACGACACCAAGCGATCTCACTACAGGGTTATAGCGCCACCCGGAGGATGGACAGAGAACTGCAGCGCTGGATCCTGGGGAGGTGAGTAAGTTTCATAGCGGTGGACTCCTGAGGCCAGCAAAATCCCTGATGCGGCATGCCCGACAGAGTGTCTGGCATACTGCTCAGGAGGTTAATGAAATAAAAAGAAATGTATTTTCATAATTTTTGTGACTCGTAATAAAACAAGCATACATTAACGATTTGTCATATTGCAGCAACAATTAGATGAAGAATTCCAAAGAAAGATAAAGGAGAACCAGATCAAAGCAGAGGAGAGAACAGCAAAACGCAGATTAAAAAGGTAATTGCTACACGTCTTTTTGTCTATAATTGTGGATAAGATTCATAATACTTATCAAACTCTTTAGTAACATAACACATTGGACACTGGCACCTCATCACCCACTGCATAATACTTATACATACACCCTGGCCCTTATTTAATTCACTTTTTCCCCTACGTTTTCTCATAGGTGATCTTTTCACACCATATTAATAAAATGCCTTTTAAGTAATCGGCAAGCAATAGAATACTCAGAGTAATTTTGACAGTACTTTCTTACTACTTACTACTTTGGTACTTTTTCAATTGCAGAGAGTGCTGAAAAGTTATTTTAAAGAGACACTGCAACTAGAAAAACGGCCCCTGGGGGGGTACTCACCTCGGGAGGGGGAAGCCTCTGGATCCTAATGAGGCTTCCCCCGTCCTCCTGTCCCACCAGGGTCTCGCTGCAGCCCTTCAAAGCCGGCCCGGCAAATGCGTCAGCCTGTTCAATATTTACCTTTCCAGGCTCCAGCGGGGGCGCTGTTTCGGCTTTCGGCTCCGAAGTAGTCGGAAATACCCGATCTCAGTAGGGGCCGTTCTACTGCGCAGGTGCCAGAGACTTGCGCCTGCGCAGTAGAACGGACCCGAATGATATCGGGTATTTCTGCCTATCTCCGAGTGGAGAGCCGATACGGCGCCTGCGCTGGAGCTGGGAAGGTAATTATTTACATCGCCTACGTTTGGAGGGGCACAGCGGGACCCCCGTGGGACGCGGGAAGCCTCGATAGGATCCGGAGGCTTCCCCCCCCATCCGGGGGCCTTTTTTCTCAGTACAGGTTTTCTTTAAACAAAAGATGAGAAATGATCTCCTTGGAAAAACAGACGAAGAAAATCTTAATTGGATAACGGCCCATATTTTAAAATAAAAACAAGAACTTATTTTTTTGAGGCTCTATTTTAGTTTCCAAAGTATTTATTGGTTTGGAAAAGGCATACTTAAGAGTTACAACAGAACTCCACTTACAGCTAGAGCGTAGTAGAGCATTTTTCTGGAAATTACATATAAAAGTCATAACCTATGACTAAACACAAGAACAGGAAAAAGAAAACAATAAAATTGCATAATAAAGGGCCCAGATTTCAAATCTCACAAAATATTATATGGACAGTGTGACCCAGAGGGTTAGCGTACTCGTTATGGGATAGCTTTTAACAAAACATTTTGACTGGCTAGCACGTAGACTGAACACCAGAACCTCCCATCTTAGTAATCCAAGGAGACCAGACCTTGTCAAAGTGGAGTATGGTGTCATTGTAGGTGGCCACACTTTTTTCACACACTAGGATTGAATTAACTTCTAAAGGAAGCTTAAAGGGACTTTGAGCACGTCTCATGGGTATGCCTTTAAGACTCCGACCAGTACTGCAACGTACTTAAACATGTATACCTTTCTGTAGTTTTTGCTCTCCTCTTTCATTAGATGCCTGAATCTTCGTTCTACACTAAAAAGTTTTCGTTTGATTGCAGTTTAAAAATCGCGGCTGCCATCTTGGCTATGTTATAACTTCCGGGTCACCCCTGTCTTCTCTGTTAGAGGAGTGCATCACTGAATGAAGCAGGAAGAGGAAGTGACACGCATGGTCATTGCAAGAGGCTCCTCCAGAGGGGTCATAGCACAATTTTGTTGGAAGTCGTCTGGCTTAAGGTGTGTACACACGCACTACCAGAGGCAACGACTGGTCTGCCGGACCCTCCCACTGGGCAGTCTTTTAGCCGACAGTAGCGCGGCCGGACTGATAAGGCTGTTTCTGAACGATCCGCTGAGCTTATCAGTCCGCCCACAGCGCGTACACGCGCTACTGTCGGGTAAGGACCGCCTAGTGGGAGGGTCCAGTGGACCCGTCGTTGCCGCTGGTAGTGCGTGTTTACGCACCTTTAAAGGCATGCCCATGAGAGGTGCTCGGAGTCCCTTTAAGAGAGATCCAGCTTACGCCACTGTGAGGCAATCTGGTGTTTTGCAGCAATCGTAATAAATTGAATCAACTTATGGGGAGCATGTTTCATTTGACTAGGCCTATACCCCATGAAAAGTATCTTAGGATCAATAGATAACTTAGACTGGAGGACGTCAGTTATATCATCAGTGTGTGAACCATACTGCCTGTGGAGGAACATACCTTAAAGAACAACTGAACTAGAGGGATATGGAGGCTGCCATATTCATTTCCTTTTAAGCAATACCAGTTGCCTGCCTATCCTGCTGATCCTCTGTCTTTTAGCCATAGATCCTGAACAAGCTTGCAGCAGATCAGGGGTTTCTAAAATTGTCAGATTCAGGGAGATTAGCTGCATGATTATTTCTGGTATTATTCACTACTGCAACCAAATAGATCAGCAGGGCTGCCAGGCAACTGGTATTATTTAAAAGGAAATAAATATGGCAACCTCCATATTCTCACTTCAGTTGTTCTTTAAAACAGAAGAGAAGCAAAAAAAAACTCTAGACATATGGGCAAAAACAAGAGAACTACATGCAAAATCATATAAAGACCTATATATGCATAAATATGGAAGTAAATTGGTTAGACTTCTTGCAAGACTTGCTGGGGGGGGGGGGGGGGGGGGGGAGGATTCAACCCAATCACGTATATACAGGCTTAAAGACAGAAATGGAGTGATCGTTCATCATCCTAAAGACATCAACAACCTATTTGCAGATTACTATAGTGAATTCTATAAAAACCCATGAGTTCCTGATCCTTCCTTCCACAGATTCTATCCTCTATAGCATACGCCTACCAAAGCTAATGGAAGCGCAGTCAGACCTCTTAAATGCCCTAGTAACAGTAGAGGAAGTTCGGATAACGAATCTCCACAATTGCAAAGCCCCAGGACCTGACTGTTTAACCGCGGAGTTCTTTAAAATTCTAAAACAAGACATAGCTCCATCACTAGCTAAGATTTATAACCAAATTCTAGCGGGGAGCGGGGGGAGCACTACCTACCTATACTGGGCACTATACTGGCTAAACTGGGCACTATACTACCCATACTGGGGCACTATACTGGCTAAACTGGGCACTATACTGGCTAAACTGGGCACTATACTGGCTAAACTGGGCACTTTACTAGCCATACTGGGGCACTATACTAGCTAAACTGGGCACTATACTAGCTAAACTGGGCACTATACTGGCTATACTGAGGCACTACCTACCCATACTGGGCGCTATACTGGCTAAACTGGGCACTTTACTAGCCATACTGGGGCACTATACTAGCCATACTGGGGCACTATACTAGTTAAACTGGGCACTATACTAGCTATACTGAGGCACTACCTACCCATACTGGGCGCTATACTGGGCACTTTACTAGCTATACTGGGCACTATACTAGCTATACTGGACACTACCTACCTATACTGGGGACTATACTAGCTATACTGGGACACACTGGGGGGCTGCACCAATCCAGCATTTCCTACCCCCGGCTTATATGGGGGTCAATCATTTTTCCCTGGTTTTTAAGGGAAAAGTTGGGGGGTCGGCTTATATGCGAGTATATACGGTATTCCATACTTAATCCATCCCAATCAGGTAGGATTTATACAGGGAAGCGCAGCGGTGACAAATGTGAGATGTCTCCTTGTGATCCTGGAGCAAGTCAAAGCTTATCCCATTTCAAACAAAAACGCAGCGATACTAACTTTAGACGCAGAAAAAGCGTTTGACGCTGTACAATGGAACTGGCTCAAACAAGTCCTCATCAAAATGGGCTTCAAAGACTCCTTCATTGAATTTTACCATTTTCTTTATGCAAACCCTAGAGCTAGAATTGCTACCACAGGCTTTCTTTCTAAACCATTCCCATTGTGCCGTGGCATGAGAAAGGGGTGCCCCTTGTCATTGCTGCTCTTCAACATCGCACTAGAACCACTAGCCAGACTGCTAGATAACAATATCAATGGTATCAAAACAGGTGACAAAAGAGTCTCCTCTGCAGTGTTTGCAGATGACATACTCTTGTTCCTAGATAATCCCCACCAGCAAGTCTCTCTACTATATTAGACATAATAGAAAAAGTAGGCAGGGAATCAGGATTTAAGATAAATGCCCATAAAAGCAAGCTCCTCTTTCCCTCCCACAAAGCAAATTTAGCTCAGCCACACTCTCTGGGAGTGAAGATAGCCCAAAGCCAAATCATATACCTAGGCCTCAAAATAAATAAAAACCCTTTCCAATTATATTCTGATAATATAACTCCTACTATAGACAAGGTAATAACCCAACTAGAAGGCTGGGCAAATATCCCCTTGGGACTGGCGGGAAGAGCTGGATGGATCAAAATGATAAGCTTTGGCAAACTACTCTACCCAATGCAGGTCCTCCCGCTACTCTTCAAGCATAAAGACTTGAATAAATTAAACAAAGCCTTTTCATCCTTCCTATAGGCTGGCAAAAAGTCAGAATTAAAATTAATAGACTGCAACTACCTAAGGAATCAGGAGGACTAAACCTCCCAGACGTCAGAAAATATAATTTAGCCTGCTTAACAAGACATGTTCGAGACTGTGTATCGAAGACCAGCTCTTTCTCAAATTATAATCTAGAAAGTGCCGTAGCTGGACCCTGGCACCTTAGTGCCCTACTCCACTCCCCATGGGCAATCCTGCCAACCAGAATCAAACCTAGCCAGTTGCTACGCGACACAATTATTGCATGGAAATAAATTTGTAAGCTTTTTGGTCTCCCTTGGGCAGTCTCAAAATACAGTGGTGTGAGAAACTATTTGCCCCCTTCCTGATTTCTTATTCTTTTGCATGTTTGTCACACTTAAAAGTTTCTGCTCATCAAAAACCGTTAACTATTAGTCAAAGATAACATAATTGAACACAAAATGCTGTTTTAAATGATGGTTTTTATTATTTAGTGAGAAAAAAAACTCAAAACCTACATGGAGCTGTGTGAAAAATAAATTGCCCCCTGAACCTAATAACTGGTTGGGCCACCCTTAGCAGCAATAACTGCAATCAAGCGTTTGCGATAACTTGCAACAAGTCTTTTACAGCGCTCTGGAGGAATTTTGGCCCACTCATTTTTGCAGAATTGTTGTAATTCAGCTTTATTTGAGGGTTTTCTAGCATGAACCGCCTTTTTAAGGTCATGCCACAACATCTCAATAGGATTCAGGTCAGGACTTTGACTAGGCCACTCCAAAGTCTTCATTTTGTTTTTCTTCAGCCATTCAGAGGTGGATTTGCTGGTGTGTTTTGGGTCATTGTCCTGCCCCAGCACCCAAGATCGCTTCAGCTTGAGTTGACGAACAGATGGCTGGACATTCTCCTTCAGGATTTTTTGGTAGACAGTAGAATTCATGGTTCCATCTATCACAGCAAGCCTTCCAGGTCCTGAAGCAGCAAAACAACCCCAGACCATCACACTACTACCACCATATTTTACTGTTGGTATGATGTTCTTTTGCTGAAATGCTGTGTTACTTCTACGCCAGATGTAACGGGACCAGCACCTTCCAAAAAATTCAACTTTTGTCTCGTCGGTCCACAAGGTATTTTGCCAAAAGTCTTGGCAATCATTGAGATGTTTTTTAGCAAAATTGAGACGAGCCTTAATGTTCTTTTTGCTTAAAAGTGGTTTGCTCCTTGGATATCTTCCATGCAGGCCGTTTTTGCCCAGTCTCTTTCTTATGGTGGAGTCGTGAACACTGACCTTAATTGAGTCAAGTGAGGCCTGCAGTTCTTTAGATGTTGTCCTGGGGTCTTTTGTGGCCTCTCGGATGAGTTTTCTCTGCGCTCTTGGGGTAATTTTGGTCGGCCGGCCACACCTGGGAAAGTTCATCACTATTCCATGTTTTTGCCATTTGTGGATAATGGCTCTCACTGTGGTTCGCTGGAGTCCCAAAGCTTTAGAAATGGCTTTATAACCTTTACCAGACTGATAGATCTCAATTACAGTACTTTTGTTCTCATTTGTTCCTGAATTTCTTTGGATCTTGGCATGATGTCTAGCTTTTGAGGTGCTTTTGGTCTACTTCTCTGTGTCAGATAGCTCCGATTTAAGTGATTTCTTGATTGAAACAGGTGTGTCAGTAATTAGGCCTGGGGGTGACTACAGAAATTGAACTCAGGTGTGATAAACCAAAGTTAAGTTATTTTTTTTAACAAGGGGGGCAATCACTTTTTCACACAGGACCATGTAGATTTGGAGTTTTTTTTCTCACTAAATAATAAAAACCATCATTTAAAACTGCATTTTGTGTTCAATTTTGTTATCTTTGACTAATATTTAATGGTTTTTGATGAGAGCAGAAACATTTAAGTGTGAAAAACATGCAAAAGAATAAGAAATCAGGAAGGGGGCAAATAGTTTTTCACACCACTGTATATGCCCCTTTGGGGACACACGGGTTTTACACCAGGTTTGATGCACGAAACTTACAACATCCGGGAAGATAAGGGCCTAGTAAAGTTGGGAACCTTCTTCTTTAATCTTGGAGAATAGATGGTTTACTTTTAAAGAAGTGCAACAGGAACACCACTTCCTAAATCGTCACTATCTCATGTATGCACAAATGAGGTCATATGCTAAATCACACCTATACAATATCTCTACTATTGCCAAACTCACGCCCTTTAACCACTTCCCGACCGCCCACTACACAGGGGCGGCGGGGAAGTGGAGCCCTGCAGGACGGCCTCACCCACAGAGGCGGCGGTCCATTTAAGGGCATGGGCGGAGCGATCGCGTCATCCGTGACGCGATCCTCCGCCGGCGCCTGTCACCGCTCGCTCGCCGCAACATCCCGCCGGCTATACGGAAGCGCCGGCGGGATGTTAACCCCGGGATCGCCGCATACAAAGTGTATAATACACTTTGTAATGTTTACAAAGTGTATTATACAGGCTGCCTCCTGCCCTGGTGGTCCCAGTGTCCGAGGGACCACCAGGGCAGGCTGCAGCCACCCTAGTCTGCACCCAAGCACACTGATTTCTCCCCCCCCCTGCCCCAGATCGCCCACAGCACCCATCAGACCCCCCCCCTGCCCACCCCCCAGACCCCTGTTTGCACCCAATCACCCCCCTAATCACCCATCAATCACTCCCTGTCACTATCTGTCAACGCTATTTTTTTTTTATCCCCCCCCTGCTCCCTGCCCCCTCCTGATCACCCCCCACCCCTCAGATTCTCCCCAGACCCCCCCCCCAGACCACCCCCCCCTGTTTACTGTATGCATCTATCCCCCTGATCACCTGTCAATCACCTGTCAATCACCCGTCAATCACCCATCAATCACCCCCTGTCACTGCCACCCATCAATCAGCCCCTAACCTGCCCCTTGCGGGCAATCTGATCACCCCCCCCACACCAATAGATCGCCCACAGATCCGACATCAGATCACCTCCCAAATCCATTGTTTACATCTATTCTCTCCTCTAAACACCCACTAATTACCCATCAATCACCCATCAATCACCCCCTATCACCACTTGTCACTTTTACCTATCAGATCAGACCCTAATCTGCCCCTTGCGGGCACCCAATCACCCGCCCACACGCTCAGATTGCCCTCTGACCCCCCCTTATCAATTCACCAGTGCATTAATTACATCTGTTCTTCCCTGTAATAACCCACTGATCACCTGTCAATCACCTGCCAATCACCTATCACCCATCAATCACCCCCTGTCACTGCCACCCAACAATCAGCCCCTAACCTGCCCCTTGCGGGCAATCTGATCACCCACCCACACCATTAGATCGCCCGCAAACCCGCCGTCAGATTACCTCCCAAATGTATCGTTTACATCTGTTATCTTCTCTAAACACCCACTAATTACCCATCAATCACCCCCTATAACCACCTGTCACTGTTACCTATCAGATCAGACCCTAATCTGCCCCTTGCGGGCACCCAATCACCCGCCCACACGCTCAGATTGCCCTCAGACCCCCCCCTTATCAATTCGCCAGTGCATTAATTACATCTGTCCTTCCCTGTAATAACCCACTGATCACCTGTCAATCACCTGCCAATCACCTATCACCCATCAATCACCCCCTGTCACTGCCACCCAACAATCAGCCCCTAACCTGCCCCTTGCGGGCAATCTGATCACCCACCCACACCAATAGATCGCCCGCAGATCCGACATCAGATCACCACCCAAGCGCAGTGTTTCCATCTATTCTCTCCTCTAAACACCCACTAATTACCCATCATTCACCCATCAATCACTCCCTATCACCACCTGTCACTGTTACCTATCAGATCAGACCCTAATCTGCCCCTTGCGGGCACCCAATCGACCGCCTACACGCTCAGATTGCCCTCAGACCCCCCCTTGTCAATTCGCCAGTGCAATATTTACATCTGTTCTCCCCTGTAATAACCCACTGATTACCTGTCAATCACCTATCAATCACCCATCAATCACCCCCTGTCACTGCCACCCATCAATCACCCCCTGTCACTGCCACCCATCAATCACCCGCTGTCACTGCCACCCATCAATCAGCCCCTAACCTGCCCCTTGCGGGCAAACTGATCACCCACCCACACCAATAGATCGCCCGCAGATCCGACATCAGATCACCACCCAAGCGCAGTGTTTCCATCTATTCTCTACCCTAAACACCCACTAATTACCCATCAATCACCCCCTGTCACTGCTACCTATCAGATTAGACCCCTATCTGCCCCTAGGGCACTCAATCACCCGCCCACACCCTCAGAATGCCCTCAGACCCCAGCCCTGATCACCTCGCCAGTGCATTGCTTGCATCCATTCCCCCCTCTAATCACACCTTGAGACACCCATCAATCACCTCCTGTCACCCCCTAGCACACCTACCCATCAGATCAGGCCCCAATTTGCCCCGTGTGGGCTCCCGATCACTCGGCCAAACCCTCAGACCCCCTTCCGATCACCTCCCCAGTGCATGGATTGCATCTATTTTCCCCTCTAACCACCCCCTGAGACACCCATCAATCACCTCCTGTCACCCCCCTAGCACTCCTATCCATCAGATCAGGCCCAATACAACCTGTCATCTAAAAGGCCACCCTGCTTATGACCGGTTCCACAAAATTCGCCCCCTCATAGACCACCTGTCATCAAAATTTGCAGATGCTTATACCCCTGAACAGTCATTTTGAGACATTTGGTTTCCAGACTACTCACGGTTTTGGGCCTGTAAAATGCCAGGGCGGTATAGGAACCCCACAAGTGACCCCATTTTAGAAAAAAAAGACACCCCAAGGTATTATGTTAGGTGTATGACGAGTTCATAGAAGATTTAATTTTTTGTCAAAAGTTAGCGGAAATTAATTTTTATTTTTTTTTCACAAAGTGTCATTTTTCACTAACTTGTGACAATAAAATCTTCTATGAACTCTCCATACACCTAACGGAATACCTTGGGGTGTCTTCTTTCTAAAATGGGGTCACTTGTGGGGTTCCTATACTGCCCTGGCATTTTAGGGGCCCTAAACCGCGAGGAGTAGTCTAGAAAACAAATGCTTCAAAATGACCTGTGAATAGGACGTTGGGCCCCTTAGCGCACCTAGGCTGCAAAAAAGTGTCACACGTGGTACCGCCGTACTCAGGAAAAGTAGTATAATGTGTTTTGGGGTGTATTTTTACACATACCCATGCTGGGTGGGAGAAATTTCTATGTAAATGGACAATTGTGTGTAAAAAAATCAAACAATTGTCATTTACAGAGATATTTCTCCCACTTAGCATGGGTATGTGTAAAAATACACCCCAAAACGCATTATACTACTTCTCCTGAGTACAGCGGTACCACATGTGTGGCACTTTTTTACACCCTAAGTACGCTAAGGGGCCCAAAGTCCAATGAGTACCTTTAGGATTTCACAGGTCATTTTGCGACATTTGGTTTCAAGACTACTCCTCACGGTTTAGGGCCCCTAAAATGCCAGGGCAGTATAGGAACCCCACAAATGACCCCATTCTAGAAAGAAGACACCCAAAGGTATTCCGTACGGAGTATGGTGAGTTCATAGAAGATTTTATTTTTTGTCACAAGTTAGCGGAAAATGACACTTTGTGAAAAAAAAACTATTAAAATCAATTTCCGCTAACTTGTGACAAAAAAATAAAAACTTCTATGAACTCACCATACTCCTAACGGAATACCTTGGGGTGTCTTCTTTCTAAAATGGGGTCATTAGTGGGGTTCCTATACTGCCCTGGCATTTTAGGGGCCCTAAACCGTGAGGAGTAGTCTTGAAACAAAAATGACCTGTGAAATCCTAAAGGTACTCATTGGACTTTGGGCCCCTTAGTGCAGTTAGGGTGCAAAAAAGTGCCACACATGTGGTATCGCCGTACTCGGGAGAAGTAGTACAATGTGTTTTGGGGTGTATTTTTACACATACCCATGCTGGGTGGGAGAAATACCTCTGTAAATGACAATCTTTTGATTTTTTTACACACAATTGTCCATTTACAGAGGTATTTCTCCCACCCAGCATGGGTATGTGTAAAAATACACCCCAAAACACATTGTACTACTTCTCCCGAGTATGGCGATACCACATGTGTGGCACTTTTTTGCACCCTAACTGCGCTAAAGGGCCCAAAGTCCAATGAGTACCTTTAGGATTTCACAGGTCATTTTGAGAAATTTCGTTTCAAGACTACTCCTCACGGTTTAGGGCCCCTAAAATGCCAGGGCAGTATAGGAACCCCACAAATGACCCCATTTTAGAAAGAAGACACCCCAAGGTATTCCGTTAGGAGTATGGTGAGTTCATAGAAGATTTTATTTTTTGTCAAAAGTTAGCGGAAATTGATTTTAATTGTGTTTTTTCACAAAGTGTCATTTTCCGCTAACTTGTGACAAAAAATAAAATCTTCTATGAACTCGCCATACTACTAACGGAATACCTTGGGGTGTCTTCTTTCTAAAATGGGGTCATTTGTGGGGTTCCTATACTGCCCTGGCATTTTAGGGGCCCTAAACCGTGAGGAGTAGTCTTGAAACGAAATTTCTCAAAATGACCTGTGAAATCCTAAAGGTACTCATTGGACTTTGGGCCCTTTAGCGCAGTTAGGGTGCAAAAAAGTGCCACACATGTGGTATCGCCGTACTCAGGAGAAGTAGTATAATGTGTTTTGTGGTGTATTTTTACACATACCCATGCTGAGTGGGAGAAATATCTCTGTAAATGGACAATTGTGTGTAAAAAAAATTAACAAATTGTCATTTACAGAGATATTTCTCCCACCCAGCATGGGTATGTGTAAAAATACACCCCAAAACACATTATACTACTTCTCCTGAGTACGGCAATACCACATGTGTGGCACTTTTTTGCAGCCTAACTGCGCTAAGGGGTCCAAAGTCCAATGAGCACCTTTAGGCTCTACAGGGGTGCTTACAATTTAGCACCCCCCAAAATGTCAGGACAGTAAACACACCCCACAAATGATCCCATTTTGGAAAGTAGACCCTTCAAGGTATTCAGAGAGGGGCATGGTGAGTCCGTGGCAGATTTCATTTTTTTTTGTCGCAAGTTAGAAGAAATGGAAACTTTTTTTTTTTTTTTTTTTCTCACAAAGTGTCATTTTCCGCTTACTTGTGACAAAAAATAATATCTTCTATGAACTCACTATGCCTCTCAGTGAATACTTTGGGATGTCTTCTTTCCAAAATGGGGTCATTTGGGGGGTATTTATACTATCCTGGAATTCTAGCCCCTCATGAAACATGACAGGGGGTCAGAAAAGTCATAGATGCTTGAAAATGGGAAAATTCACTTTTGGCACCATAGTTTGTAAACGCTATAACTTTTACCCAAACCAATAAATATACACTGAATGGGTTTTTTTTTAATCAAAAACATGTTTGTCCACATTTTTCGCGCTGCATGTATACAGAAATTTTACTTTATTTGAAAAATGTCAGCACAGAAAGTTAAAAAAATCATTTTTTTGCCAAAATTCATGTCTTTTTTGATGAATATAATAAAAAGTAAAAATCGCAGGAGCAATCAAATAGCATCAAAAGAAAGCTTTATTAGTGACAAGAAAAGGAGCCAAAATTCATTTAGGTGGTAGGTTGTATGAGCGAGCAATAAACCGTGAAAGCTGCAGTGGTCTGAATGGAAAAAAAGTGGCCGGTCCTTAAGGGGTAGAAAGCCCTAGGTCCTCAAGTGGTTAACTCGTTTCTTAAACCAGGAGGCACTAAATTATCTCTATGGCCTGAAACACACCAGAGGAGTTTTTCTGAGCGTTTTGAGTTTTTAAATCTGCTGCTAATGTTATCCTATGTGTCTGTGCACACTGGAGCAATGAGGTTTTGTAAAAAAAAAACCCATAGCATTACATTGGGAAGAGCTTTTGAAACCTCTAAAAGCTCTTCCCAATGTAATGCTATGGGGTTTTTTACAAAACCTCATTGCTCCAGTGTGCACAGACACATAGGATAACATTAGCAGCAGATTTAAAAACTCAAAACGCTCAGAAAAACTCCTGTGGTGTGTTTCAGGCCTACCAGAGCTTCAAAATCCTTAGCACTACTAAATGTGGAGTCCAAAATAAAACAGAATTTTAAAAGTTGGGTATCTAATATGGAAGATGAGCAAATTGCGACCAAAATTGTAGAGGGAAATAATATACTTAGAAGTATCATGACAAGTGAGAAGTGGCGAGATTCGCATTTTCTATTTGTTTAGCGCAAAATATGCTTTTGATATCCACTATACTGTACCCCCAGCCGATTATAAGAACCAATGCCCCAAGTGTTCTGAACAAAACACAAATCTATTTCATTGCATATGGGCTTGCCCCAAAATTCGAAATTTCTGGTTTGAGGTGGTCTCCCTATTGAAAACTATTTGCAAAAAATCAATCCCACAGCAACCATCACTCCTTTTGTTCAACTACATTGATGCATCCCAACAAGGACTCCCTAATACCTCAATACCGGACATTGCACACCTCATCATACTGGCTGCCAGAAAATCCATATTTAACCGATGGGTATATCCAACTCCCCCCTCCCTACAGGACGTCCACGATGAACTCTCTTATCTGATGAAATTGGAAAGACTAGATGCCACTTTAAACATATCTAAAGGTACAAAACGCTTTTTCAATATGTGGAAACCATATATCTTACATGTCATCCCTCCAAAGGACATCAGAGACTTTATGGAACCTTTCAAATACTCAGAGTGGCATGCCTATTACCAGTTATTGGGAACACTTGGCGCTCTGGAGATTGTCCCTGAACCCAACCATACTTGAACCCGTAAACCTGCCAAACCTATGTTGTATTCCTGACCTAGTAGACCCCTAGCACACCATAGCTACTAATTTCATGAGAGGAGATCTGAGACTCTCACGGTCAATTGAAGACTCTTAACGTCAGTTTGAGCCTGGGAGAGAGCAAAGAGAAGAAAAGGGGGGAGGGGGAGTTTTTAGTAATTTATAAGGGGGGGGGGAGGGGAGGTGGAAATACAATGCAAGAACAATCCGCAACATAATATCTGGACTTAATGCAAGAGAAGGCTTATAAACCTTCGACTACTCAGGTCAGTAGATCTGGAACTCGGGAAGCCCTTGGTTTTTCTTTTTCTCTTTTTCTCAAGAATGACTTGTCCCTATATTTAAACCCAAGGCTCACATCTATTTGTGGCATGAACCTCACTCTCAGCTAAAGTACCTTTGTAAGTCACCTTTTGTATCTCCATGTTCTGTACCTGCTTCTGATGTACCAGCTATTTTTTGCATTCTTACCTCCTGTTTATATATGAAAAATAAAAAGTTTTTCAAAAAAAACAACAACAAAAAAAACAGAGAGAGTTTGCTCTGTCCAATCTGTGTAACCTCTCATGCACTATATGTGTTCTGTGCAACAATTTGAGTGCTACCTCCAGGTGTAAAGATTTAAAGCTACCCCATGACAGGGATTTAAAACAATCAAACCACTGCTCGGAGTCCATTGCTATGTGAAAATCCTTTTCCCATGCCGGCACAACATTATAACTGTGGCTGAGAAGAGCTATTTAGCGTAGAATATAAGCAGGAAAAGACATCCTTTTGTTCCGGGTCCCACTGACCACCTCAAAAAAAGTTAACTGAAGTTCCCGTCCTTGCTTTGCCACTGAGTGGAAATAGTGGAAAATTTGCTTGGCTTTAAAGAGAAACTCAGACCAAGAATTGAACTTTATCCCAATCAGTAGCTGATACCCCCTTTTACACGAGAAATCTATTCCTTTTCACAAACAGACCATCAGGGGGCGCTGTATGACTGATATTGTGGTGAAACCCCTCCCACAAGAAACTCTGAGGACCGTGGTACTCCTGGCAGTTGCCTGTCTGTGAACCTTGTTGCATTGTGGGAAATAGCTGTTTCCATCTGCCAAAAAAGCATGCAGCAGCTACATCACCTGTCAACAGTAAAAATGTCACCATGTAATAAATGTCAGAATGTAAATCAGGGATTTAAAAGATTTTACAATGGGCAAACATTGACTAAATCATTTATACATAATTGTAAAAACGAAGCACTTTTTTTATTACATTTTCACTGGAGTTCCTCATTAAAAACCTTGCAGGGGATAAGAGAAACCCAGTTCTAAAGGACAATGCTATATTCACAAAACTTCTCAAACATGACTTATTTATCACCTAAGTGATAAAAATAACCTTTCAGCACATTTGCAAGCAAAATAATTACTAAAAGGCAGTTGTTACTGATTAACTTCATTTCAATATTACTTTTCTTACCTTAATTATATTATATTTTTGCTCTTTGGGAGATTGAAAATGTAACATGGATAAGGTGAAAATAGGTGAAAAAGCTTTGTGAAATCATGCCCATTAACGACTGCCTTTTACCATCTGAAAGGAAGCGTTCAAAAGATTCTGAGAGATCCACCATTTGTATGATGTCGGACAGTGACCTGAGGGGAAATCGGGGTTCTGGAATGTAGGGGTAGGAGGTGACTGTTCAACCTGAATAGAGTGCTTAAAGTGCAGGCAGCGCCATAAGTTAACAGTAATAATAGGAACCCACAGGTCCCCCCCCCCCCCCCATTCAAAACACAATAGTGTTGCCATGGTTGTAAATGAGTACAATCTGAGCTTACTATCCAGCTTATTATATCAGGTGCATTGAGAGTGATTCACATTTATTTGCTTTAAAGCTGCTTTTTATATCCGATTTACTCTATTTACAGCATAGATTGGGAGAAAAGGTAGGAAACATCACACACTATAATTTCTGCCTATAATTGTGGCATAGGTGAAAATGTATTCACTGTATGGAACTAAATAGAGATATTTGATCTCTTATTTATAGACAAAAACAGAAAGAGAAGAAAAAGGCTAAAAAAGTCAAAGAAGAAAAAGGTTTGTATTTAATTTAAATATTAAATTATAGTCAGGTTAGCGCACTTGTAGCATCAAAAGTAGAGTGCTTTATGTAATATTTATTTGCACTAATAAAAACTGTCAGAGAGTGAAAAACTCTCTCTTTATTTTCTAGTCTTTTTTTTAGATTTTTTTTTTTTTAAAAATCCAATTTAGCCACTTCAGCCTACAGTGTTGTTCATCTTATGCATCCGAGCAACTTTCACCTCCCATTCATTCGCCAATAACTTTATAACTACTTATCACAATTAATTGATCTATATCTCATTTTTTCCACCAATAATTAGGCTTTCTTTGGGTGGTACATTTTGCTAAGAATTATTTTTTTCTAAATCCGTTTTAACAGGAAGATAAAGAAAGAAATGGAAAAAATTCATTATTTCTCAGTTTTTGACCGTTATAGTTTGAAATGAATACATGTTACCGTAATTAAAACTCATGTATTTTATTTGCCCATTTGTCCCGGTTATTACACAGTTTAAATGATGTCCCTATCACAATTTTATGGGGCCAATATTTTATTTAGAAATAAAGGTGCATTTTTTTCAATTTGCGTCCATCACTATTTACAAGCTTATAAGTAAAAAAAAAAAATTACTCTCTTGACATGCATATTTAAAAAGTTCAGACCCTTAGGTAACTACCTTAGGTAAAACTTTTTTTTTTTTTTAATTGTACTTTTTTTTTTTTTTAAATAAAAAATGTATTTGGGTAATTTTTGGTGTGGGAGGTGAACAGCTAATTTTAAATGTAATATAATGTAATTATTTAATTAAAAAATGTATGTGGGGTTCAGACCCTTAGGTAACTACCTTAGGTAAAACTTTTTTTTTTAATTGTACATTTTTTTTTAAATAAAAAATGTATTTGGGTAATTTTTGGTGTGGGAGGTAAACAGCTAATTTTAAATGTAATATAATGTAATTATTTAATTAAAAAAAATGTATGTGGGTGTTGTTAACTATTTGGCCACAAGATGGCCACAGTCAAAGTCCTGGAAGCGAACGATCTTGCTTCCATGAACTAGAAAGAGTATGAGAAACTTTTTTTTTTTTTTGCAGAAAGACCACGGTTTCTGATAAGACAGTCGGTTTTTCTGCAGAGGACTTAAATCGGTGAATGGGAACTATATTCCCATTCACTGATCGGGGGGCTAACAGCAGGCGGCGGGAGCGTGCGCAATCGCGCGCCTTAGGCAGCAGGTGCTGCACAGTCTATCTGGACGGATATACCCGTCCAGATAGACTTAAAGTGGATCCGAGGTGAACTTTTACTCGTTGCATAATTGTGTTCCTTTCCTATTGTTTATAGGGCATTCCTCAAGCCAAATACTTTTTTGTTTTTGTTTTAATACCCTAATTCCCTATAAACTAAATAAACCACACCCACAGGTTTTCAAAGAGCCTTGGCAGTAGCAAGGGCTCATGGGAGCTCAGTCTGGGCAGGGGGAGGAGGAGGTGTTACTAGCCATTGATTTCAGAGGTAGAGGGGAGGAGGGGGGGATTAGGTTTTTTTTCACAGTCTGAGTGCTGATGGTGCAGATAAGCCTGCCTTTGTGTAATGTTTACAAACAACATGGCTGCTGTAATAATAATCGATATAGTGGCAGTGATAATAGAAAGAGCAGGATATATGTTACCCGGGCAGATAGTTAAGTTAATAAATAAACACTAGTTATTACAAACATATGCCAAATGTCATATCAAGATTTATTGAAGAAGATTACTGAAAAATTATTATTAAAAGCACATGGGATGGCCACCCCGTCACAACTCATCCACCCAGGCAGTCCACATGCAATCACATCCGTACGCCGGCATCTAACTCTAAGATGGAAATAGCAATCCAGTTGGCGTCAGCATTGAAAAGAGGCAAAAGTTCTCATAACATCAAAGAACTTGGATACTGGCTGTCATCAGAAAGGAATGAAAAACTGACATGAACGTACAGGCTGATGGAAATCGATCAAATGTCACTAGCAGACAACAATAGCGTAAGCACATGTAGCACAAAAGGCAGGCACTATTAGCAGCAGCTCATACTGTATAAGCGCATGGCAGCGCAGCAAACAGACAGCGTGATCAATGTCAAGCCAAGCTTGTCTCACCAACACCTTGAAGGCCCGCTGTGGAGCTACTGTCAGTTCATCTCGATCTCGTGATTGAGAGGGCTCCTGATGATGGCCTGATATATCAATGCTGGATGGTGGTAGTAATCCGCATGTGTTTCCTGGGATAACAGGAACTCGGCAGTACTCAGGGTCCAGGCAGTGTGGTTGATGGTAGGCTCACCCGGATAGCATGCATGGCCGGGTGGCTGCCGGACAGAGCTGTGGTAACTGGCTAGGTGAAGATCGGGACGGCGTGGCGTCCCATGCAGGGAAAGTGCAGCTCCCCCGACGTTTCGCCGGCTTCCGGCTTTCTCAAGGGGGCGTGGTTGCCAGCACATTGATTCCAACACTACTTATCTACAATGCTAAGCAGACACACCTCTTACTCCGCACACTCATAGCGTCATACGCATGGTGTGTGCGATCGCGGCGGAGAGAAAACAGCGCGAGCGGCGGACATAATGCTGCGAAAAGGCAGGTACTGTGCCCAGAAAAAGGGGACCAACAAACACGCAGAATCAAAAAACTAAATGTAAATATTGAAAAAAAAACAGGAAAAAGAAGAAAAGGTCCCAGTAAGCATGGCACATAAGTGCCAAGGTTGGCACACTCCATAGCAAAAGTATACGGAGGGGCCAAGAGTGGTCAAAAATCGGGACTAAAAAGGTCCTGCGTGGAGAGCACAGCTCATATGTCGCCACAACCGCCTGCAAGCGCCGGTTCATCGCGAACGCACACACGTACACAGTCGTCAAGGGATTTCCGCCATATTGATGACGGTCATACAGTATGATGAATTTGTATGTAACATGGCTGCTGTCATTGTATCACAGGAAGAAATAATAATTTTCTATTAAAGGAATACTTAAGTCATCAAAAAAAAATGACTTCTACTCACCCGGGGCTCTCCTCAGCCCCCTGCAGCTGAACGGTGCCCTCGCCGTGTCCCTCCGATGCGTCTGGACTCGCCGGCGGGCACTTCCGGTTTGGCAGTCACCGGCCGACAGGCTGAGAACGCGGCTTAGCCGTGTCCCCGGCCGCAATAGCGCCATCTATAATGCTATTGCGGCCTGGAACGCGGCTAACAAGCCGTGTTCCCAGCCTGTCGGACGGTGACGGTTAAACCGGAACTGCCCGCCGGCGAGTCCAGGCGCATCGGAGGGACACGGCGAGGGCACCGTTCAGCTGCAGGGGGCTGAGGAGAGCCCCGGGTGAGTAGAAGTCATTTTTTTTTTTTTTTGATTACTTAACCTGCTGAGCGGTCTGGACGAGCTCAGCTCGTCCAACACCGCCAGAGGCTGCCGCTCAGGCCCTGCTGGGCCGATTTCAATGAAATAAAAAGCAGCACACGCAGCCGGCACTTTGCCAGCCGCGTGAGCTGCCTGATCGCCGCTGCAGCGCGGCGATCCGCCGCGTGTAGCGGCGAAAGAGGGTCCCCCCAGCCGCCCGAGCCCAGCGTAGCCGGAACAAACAGTTCCGGCCAGCGCTAAGGGCTGGATCGGAGGCGGCAGACGTCAGGACGTCGGCTGACGTCCATGACGTCACTCCGCTCGTCGCTATGGCGACGATGTAAGCAAAACAAGGAAGGCCGCTCATTGCGGCCTTCCTTGTTTATTCTGGGCGCCGGAGGCGATCGGAAGAACGCCTCCGGAGCGCCTTCTAGTGGGCTTTCATGCAGCCAACTTTCAGTTGGCTGCATGAAATAGTTTTTTTATTTATTTAAAAAAAAACCTCCCGCAGCCACCCTGGCGATTTAATCAGAACGCCAGGGTGGTTAAGTATTCCTTTAAAGCTGTTTGCAGGTAGATTTGCTGTGTAAACTATCTAAACTTTAGATAAGATACAGTGGGTTGCAAAAGTATTCGGCCCCCTTGAAGTTTTCCACATTTTGTCATATTACTGCCACAAACATGAATCAATTTGATTGGAATTCCACTTGAAAGACCAACACAAAGTGGTGTACACATGAGAAGTGGAATGAAAATCATACATGATTCCAAACATTTTTTACAAATAACTGCAAAGTGGTGTGTGCATGATTATTCGGCCCCCTTTGATCTGAGTGCAGTCAGTTGCCTATAGACATTGCCTGATGAGTGCTAATGACTAAATAGAGTGCACCTGTGTGTAATCTAATGTCAGTACAAATACAGCTGCTCTGTAAGGGCCTCAGAGGTTGTCTAAGAGTATATTGGGAGAAACAACACCGTGAAGTCCAAAGAACACACAACAGGTCCAAGACAGGTCAGGGATCAAGTTATTGAGAAATTTAAAGCAGGCTTAGGCTACAAAAAGATTTCCAAAGCCTTGAACATCTTAAGGAGCACTGTTCAAGCGATCATTCAGAAATGGAAGGAGTATGGCACAACTGTAAACCTACCAAAACAAGGGCATCCACCTAAACTCGCAGGCCGAACAAGGAGAGCGCTGATCAGAAATGCAGTCAAGAGGCCCATGGTGACTCTGGACGAGCTGCAGAGATCTACAGCTCAGGTTGGAGACTCTGTCCATAGGACAACTATTAGTCATGCACTGTACAAAGTTGGCCCTTATGGAAGAGTGGCAAGAAGAAAGGCATTGTTAACAGAAAGCATAAGATAAGAAGTCCCGTTTGCAGTTTGCCACAAGCCATGTGGCGAACACAGCAACCAGGTGGAAGAAGGTGCTCTGGTCAGATGAGACCAAATTGGAACTTTTTGGCCAAAATGCAAAACGCTATGTGTGGCAGAAAACTAACACTGCACATCACTCTGAACACACCATCCCCACTGTCAAATATGGCGGTGGCAGCATCATGCTCGGGGGGTGCATCTCTTCAGCAGGGACAGGGAAGCTGTTCAGAGTTGATGGGAAGATGGATGGAGCCAAATACAGGGCAAACTTTGAAGAAAACCTCTTGGAGACTGCAAAAGACTTGAGACAGGGGCGGAGGTTCACCTTCCAGCAGGACAATGACCCTAAACATAAAGCCAGGGCAACAATGGAATGGTTTAAAACAAAACATATCCATGTGTTAGACTGGTCCAGTCAAAGTCCAGATCTAAATCCAATCGAGAATCTGTGGCAAGATCTGAAAACTGCTGTTCACAAACGCTGTCCATCTAATCTGACTGAGCTGGAGCTGTTTTGCAAAGAATGGGCAAGGATTTCAGTCTCTAGATGTGCAAAGCTGGTAGAGACATACCCTAAAAGACTGGCAGCTGTAATTGCAGCAAAAGGTGGTTCTACAAAGTATTGACTCAGGGGGCCGAATAATTATGCACACCCCACTTTGCAGTTATTTATTTGTAAAGAATGTTTGGAATAATGTATGATTTTCGATCCACTTCTCACATGTACACTACTTTGTATTGGTCTTTCACGTGGAATTCCAATAAAATTGATTCATGTTTGTGGCAGTAATGTGACAAAATGTGGAAAACTTCAAGGGGGCCAAATACTTTTGCAACCCACTGTATATAGATAAGTGACTTGTTATAGTTCGTTTTTCATCTCGGATCCACTTTAAGTGGTTAAGCTAGCCTTATGGATGGAATCTATTCCTCTCTGAAAGGAATCTATTCAGGGAAGTATCAATTGCTACCACACACCAGCATTGTATCTATTTAAAATCGAACGAACTGCTGTATTCACTGTTCGATTCGGTGCAGCGCTATGGGTCGTCTATCTACCAACACCCCTGATGGACCTATGTCTTCCATCCTGTCCGCTGTCGATACTTTCGATCCTTTCTTTGGCAAAATGAACCAAATTAAACAAAATCACAACCTAAAAATGTGCGCTCCTCAAATAGTTCCCTTTTTCAATATATCCCAGCTTAAACTGGATCGCACCTGCGAAAAGTGTGTGTATCACTCTCTAAAACTTTTAATGAAAAACAGGGCTCTCTTACAGCAAGCCACAAGTGAATAGTTCACAGCTTAACATAGTACATGGTGAAAAACAAGCAAAGATTATAGTGACTTTTTCCTAATATTGTCCTATGTTTAAAGTATGAAAAAGTGTGAAAAAAGTCCACAGAGATCTTCTTCCAGCTTTCTTAAGGATAAATACTTCAAACTTCCTGAATCATATGGTTATAGTATACGCTCACCAGAAATGACAGCTGCCCCTCTCAGGATCAGCCAACAGCGCTTCTGGCCCAGCCAGTGTTTGCTCAGTGTTCCAGCGTGTCTTCCTTCCTCTATTTTGCTCAAATCATGAAAGACAGAAGAGACTCTCCAATAGTGTAACACTGTATATTGCAAATAGATTCTATTTCACCCGTGCTCCCGGTTTAAAATCAGCACCCAGTGCCCCACCACCGAATGCTCAACAAAGCCTCTCACCGCACAATCTGGCTGACCCAGCACAGACCAGCAATATTCACTTCACAGATGACATCAGGCATGTTCCCTTATTGGCAACTCTCCTAGGGCTCAAACAAGGCCAGACATAGTGTAAAATCTTCTTTTATTAAAATGGTTAAAACGCCTAGCCCCTGATGAGTCATAGGACGAAACTAGTTGGGTGTGGCCTAAGGAGCGAGGGACGCTGAAAGAGCTCTACAGGATTTTACATGCGCATTTGTTTCCACTAAATTGTAAGTGCACTACGTTTTAACCATTTTAATAAAAGAAGATTTTACACTATGTCTGGCCTTGTTTGAGCCCTAGGAGAGTTGCCAATAAGGGAACATGCCTGATGTCATCTGTGAAGTGAATATTGCTGGTCTGTGCTGGGTCAGCCAGATTGTGCGGTGAGAGGCTTTGTTGAGCATTCGGTGGTGGAGCACTGGGTGCTGATTTTAAACCGGGAGCACGGGTGAAATAGAATCTATTTGCAATATACAGTGTTACACTATTGGAGAGTCTCTTCTGTCTTTCATGATTTGAGCAAAATAGAGGAAGGAAGACACGCTGGAACACTGAGCAAACACTGGCTGGGCCAGAAGCGCTGTTGGCTGATCCTGAGAGGGGCAGCTGTCATTTCTGGTGAGCGTATACTATAACCATATGATTCAGGAAGTTTGAAGTATTTATCCTTAAGAAAGCTGGAAGAAGATCTCTGTGGACTTTTTTCACACTTTTTCATACTTTAAACATAGGACAATATTAGGAAAAAGTCACTATAATCTTTGCTTGTTTTTCACCATGTACTATGTTAAGCTGTGAACTATTCGCTTGTGGCTTGCTGTAAGAGAGCCCTGTTTTTCATTAAAAAAAAAAATGAACCAAATGTTGATCGATCCGACATTTTGAGGGAATAGATTATGGGCAGAGAGGCGTGTGTACAGAAGTCGCCGACCAGTGACGGCCACTCAGCAGGCGATCCGCCTGCCAGATCAACTTGGCAGAGACGCCGCTCCGACGCCCCCCCCCCCGTGGCAATGGGTCGCTTCATCTGCCACACCGCTAACAGGCGTCTGTACAGGCTGCCCCAGCAATGTTGCTCAGGTGATCCCCGATGGGTAACAACAGTTGCCACATGTGTATGCACATTTAGTATCAGCTATGATGACTATGCTTGCCTAGATTTAAATCACCACTTCTTACAAATCCAGTAGCTTGGGGCATTTCACCTAATTGCTTGTATTATTTCAGGACCAGAGAAGAAAACTGAAAATGATCAGGATTCAGAACACAGTACTGCAGAATCAGAAGAGGAATCTGAATAGACATTTGTATTACATGCCAAGAACGGACTTAATCATGAATAAAGGTATCCCATTTTATCTGATCTGGATCACTCCCACAAAACGCAACAGGAAGAAAAAAAAGATTGCCAGAAATGCTCAGGAGTGACCCTAAAGATGTGTGCATTTGATTTTCATAAGTGATTGTTTTGGCCCTCAGTTTGCTGTCTGTATAGCCATCCTCCTCCTGCACCTGTAAAATGTTTGGCTGACATGCCAGGGGCTGCAGTGGCATGTTTCCGCTGATGCCTTTGTCCTTGGTACTACAGAGCCCGACCTGCTTCTTCTCTTCTCCATTGGACAGAATGAAATGTGTATGACTGTCACAGGGCTGCTAGCCCATACATTCAGAACAATTATTTGAAGTAGCTTACAATAGTCTGTAAAGGGCTTTACAGTTACAGCTGACATATGGTCAATATTAAACCCAGCACTGAATCAGATTGTTTTTTTTTTTTTTTCCATTTGCCGCCCATACAAGTAACTCACCACGTAATTAAACATTGACTAGTGTATTTATTTTTTCATGTCAGTAAATGTTTTACTCATTTAAAAGGATTTTCCAGCACAATTCATAGCCTGTTAACCCTAAACTCTGTTTATAACCTATAGTGTAAGGGCTGGTTCACACTACAGTGCAAACTCAGCGCATGTGGAAACAGTGCGGTAAGCCCATCCTTGCCGCATCAGTAACATTGCTGCAGTTTTCATCCACTGCATTCGCAACACCACTCTTTCCAAAACAGATTGGAGAACAAGAGAAGCATGGGGCGCCTTGTTGGATTAAAGAAAAGTCTATATGAATCCTACATAGCAACAGGGAAGATTCTCATTGTTCCACCATAAACTGAGAATTTCCCTGTTGCCGCAGGATTTCCATTGGGGTGCCCCATGTTTATTCTGGTCTCTATTGCCCTACAGTGGACTGAATGGCGCTGGAACCGAATCCATGGTACAAGTGTGCGTTTCCCATGTAGTGACCAGCCTATTGGGAACTGACACCCTTCCATTGCATCCAATTTGTGTTACATTTGCAATACAGTTGGAGAAATGCATCAGGTTGGTGCACATTTGATTGGCAGTAATAATAAAATAGGATGCGTTTACCGTCCGTTTTTTCCCTTTTCCTACATTTTATTCTTTAGTGTGAATTTAAAGGAGTTGTCAAGCAAGATTAACTACCTGCCGATTTACTTACCTCAGGCTTCCTCCAGCCCCTTGCAGCTGACCTGTCCCACACCGCAGCTCCACTCTCAGCCGCCGGCCCAGGGTCCCCTCCAGTGCAGAGGGCGACCTCGAGGTCATCCTTACTGCCCCTGCATGAAGCGCCGCTGTCAATCAAGTCTACGTTGTCCACAGTGTACTGCACAAGCGCTGAACTACTGTGCCGTACGCTGTGGACGTGACAGCAGCACTCACGCAGGGACAGTAGAGGACGCCTGGTGAGACACCATGCGGGGACCCTGGGCCGACGGCTGAGAGCGGAGCTGTGGTGTGGGACAGGTCAGCTGCAAGGGGCTGGAGGAAGCCCCAGGTAAGTAGATTGGGGGTAGGTAATGCAGTCTAACACCCAGCATTTCAACTTTGCTTTAAAAGATTGCTTACAGCTTAGAAACTAATGCCAGATTTTTTTTTATTTTTTTTTAGCAGAAATTCACTGAATGGGTTAAACATGACATTTTAGTGTTGCATTTAGCTACAAATCGGCATGGAGGCTGAGGTTTAGATACAAATGTATCTGTTTGGAATGCAAATAGACCTCTGAAAAGCCTGTCTGAGAAGCCCTCTGTGCTCTGAGAGGCGTTTGTTTATTTAAATTGTAAATATACATTTGTACCTAAACCTCAGCACAGACACATTTCTAGCTAAATGCAACACTAAAACGTCATGTTTAACCCATTCAGTGAATTTCTGCTAAAAAAAAAAAAATCTGGCATAAGCTAAGCAATCTTTTAAAGCAAAATTGAAATGCTGGGTGTTAGACCACTTTAATCTTGCTTGAGGACTCCTTTAACCACTTGATGACCACAGCGCTAACGACCAGGCTGTTCATTGCAGCACTGGGCTGTGCAGGCTTTTCAGCCTCCTGCACAGCCCAGCTAAAGAGCCCAACGATCGGACTCCCCTACTTTTTTTTTGTCCCAAATCGGACATGCCGCCGGAGGGGTCTGATCGCTGCGGCAGTTTGTATTTTTTTTTCCTGAGCCTCTACGAGGCTCTATCTCCCTCCTCTTCCCTCTGGTGTCTAAATTGGAACAGGACGGCGATCCGTCCTGTGCCGCCTTTAATAGACATCAGCCAATGGGAGGACGGCACTCCCTGGCCAATCAGAGGCCAGGGATCACAGATCTCGTACAGCGCTGCGGCCCCCGGCAGCGCTGTATGCTTGTAAACAGGGATTTCTTTCCCCTTATGTTTACAAGCAGCCTGCTAGCCGCGATCGTCGGCTAGCAGGCTATTCACGGAACTCCGCTCCGTGAATGGACAGGAAACGATCGCGCATGTGCACGGCCGTTCCCTGAGAAACTGCAGCCCCAGGACTTGACGCCAATTGGCGTTAGACGGTCCTTGGACTGCCGCCGCATTCCTGCCCATTGGCGTGAGGCGGTCCTTAGGTAGTTAAAGTGGACCTGAACTCTTGCACAGGATTGTAAGAAAACTGAGAAATAGACCCTGTATGTATTGAGAGGTTAGCCTGTCTAAATCCCGCTCATTTGTGTCTAATCACAAGTTGCAATTTCATCTCTCCCCTCTGCCATGGCAGATAAGCTCATTTGAAAGCACAGGATTTTAACAATATGTCTGCTTCCATAAAAGCAGGAAGTACAAAGTGCAGATTTCTTTCAGGATTTGTATGAGCTGTAACAGAGAAATGTTTTTCTTTAAAGGGAACCTAAATTGAGAAGTATATGGATGTTTCCATTTAAAATAATACCAGTTGTCTGACTCTCCTGCTGATCCTGTGCCTCTAATACTTTTAGCCACAGCCCCTCAACAAGCATGCAGATCAGGTGCTCTGACTAAACTCCTACAATTGTGAGTGCAGTGTCTGTTTAACTTTTTTTTTTTAATAAACAGTACTTCACTATTTTAATATGCTTGAGTCCTAGTATATTGCTGAGTGGAGGTCTGTGTTGGATGATGCTGCCTGTTGATGCTAACTGCTACCCATAAAGTGATTAATACACCTTGTTTAAAGGACACTGGTAAGGTGGAATGGTAATGGGACACAGATATTTGCAGTACCACACTATGTATGATTCTGCTTTTCGTGAAATTTCGATTGGGCATATCAACTGGATAATTGTTGGTCTCTGCAGCATTTGAAATTGCCTTGGGAGTTTGAAGCGCGATAAACTTCTCTTTATTTGAATTTAAAGTTGGTGATATTTATATTTCCTCCAGCCCACTTCAGGCCATGGGCTCCCTCGCCGTCCCATGGGGCCACTCCAGTCCTCTGCTGGCTGCCCCGGTAACTTTGTATAGTTGTATGTTTGGACAAAATTACTGTCCGGCCAGCGGTAGATCAGAGTCCATGGCCTGAAGGGGGCTGAAGGAAACCCCAGGTAAGTATACATTATTTTGTAGTTTCAGAAAGAAATTTAGGAAGAGCAACAGCATTACATGTTTAGCTACATCTCTCCAATGGCTGCTTGAAGTTCAATGTTTGCCCAAGCAATAAGTAAAATGCCAATGCAGATATTCTATACACTGATGCAATTTATACTTTATTAAACATTTTCAAACAATCTAGTATCAAATATATTAATTTAACAAACGACGATGATATGATTGACTAGTAGGGATGGATAAAAGAGGTTTTTTTGTAGTTTGAAAAATGGACCAAAAGGGAACCATTGTGTGATTTGATTAGTCCATTTTCAAGCTGCATATATTTGCATAAAATCAGCATCTGATTGACTATCCCTAATGATGCGTTAAAGTCAACCTGTACTTTCCAGGGGACAAACCGTTAGCTACACACCCAGGTAGAGGGAAGATAGCCCTGTGTCCTCCTGGATTCTCTTTACAGTTTTTGGCTGCATTCTTGTTCAGGAACGAGTATGGCCATACTGTGCTTGCCCAAGTACAGCTGCATCTGCAAAGTAACACAGAGCTGCTCAACTAGCTTCGGCTTGCTGCACGGCCACGAGAACACATCCAACAAGCTCTTGTCAGATACGGTAAAATGGTCAAAACGTGGCAGTGTTGAGAGGGACACAGGAAGCTTCTGGACTATCCAGAGGCTTCCCTCTACATAGGTAAGTATATAACTTTGTGTGCTTCCTGAGACTACAGGTTCACTTTAAGACTGAAAACGTACCCGAGCCGCCATCAGGTAGCGGCGGTCACTACTGCTCCCCGACTCCCTCGAAGCATGTAATGGCTTAGTTTCACTTTCAGGGGTCACAACGCTACAAGCGGAGCTCTGCTTTCATTTGAGAAGCACAGAGCTCAGAAAGGCAAGGAACATGTGGGGGGATAGGCAACGAAGTGTCATTGAGAGAAGGGAGGGGGTGTTCCTGACACCCAGAGTAGGCATTTTGGAGGAGTCCCTCTCTTGCAAGTGACACACCCCTTTCACTCGAGACAATATTTGGGGGACACGGCCCGTAGTGGAAACAGGCATGATATAGAGCAGGGAACATGCCTCTGTTTATGCTACCACCCCGAATCCACCTCGGGTACACTTGAAAGGGGGGGGGGGAGTCAATATATAATAAAAGTCACATTAAACAGATATTCCTTGAAAGCCCAGTGCTACTTCCAGCAGCATCTGTCCAAGTTTCTCCTGCTTTCCTCCAGTACTGAATTCAGATGACAGCTCTCTGAAGGTGCTGCAGACTCTCCGTTTCATGATGTTTTCTCTGTGAATTGCATGCTTCCAATCATACCGAGCATCCCCATATAAAATCACCATCGATCTTCTGGGTAAATGTATGGCTACTTCCACTTCTGCTAGTGGAATCAGGGCAGTGTGTGCTCCACTTGGTATCGTGGACTCCTGGAGGACACCATGTATTTTACTTGCACAGTTACTATCATTATTGTTTGAAGGAAAGATCCCAGATGTAATCTGCAGTGTATCTGTAGAAGAATGTGTCATAGTGAGCACAGTATCTGCAAGAAGGTTCAAACTGACTAGTCTTTCACCCCACAGCCAAGAGTCATCAAAGTGAGGATCAATGGCCGATCCTCTGTCAGAGTTATAATCCAGATTGCACTGCTCCACAGGCAGGAACCCTTCAAGGACCTTGTGAGTCTTCATGCGTTCCCAGAGGACTTTGCTGAAGCTAGGAAGCCCAGTAAAAGCACCGACCCTTATCTTCTGTTTTTTGAAGTTCACCTTTGGCCCAAAATCCTGCATATGCAAAAGTAGTTTTTTTTACATTTTGACTACAGCAAGGTGTTATGCAAGCCATGCATCATCATCATCATCATCATAATAATGGCACAAAATCCCTGCATCTCCTCCAACACGTTTATCATAGATTTTCCTGACTTTTCCTGATTCCAACACACTAAGCTGTTGCTACGAAGTGATGACCGAGCGGCTTCCCGCAGCATGGGTAAGGAGAGTAAACATTGTACTTGCCTGAGATGATCTGGCACTCTGGAAAGGTCGATGAGTTTTGGCTGCTCTACACATACTAGATTCTCAGCAGAGATAGTCTCAGCCAAGAATACACTAGCGTGTGTACCGGACTTAAAGAGACGAGAAAAATAATAGATTTATACATTCCTGGAGCTTCCTCCAGCCCCATCAGCATGGATTGCTCCCACGCTGTCTCTATCGCTGGGACCCATCATTTTGGCCAGTGCGCTACCTCCGTACTGCACAGGCACCTGCATAAAGCAGACGCCGGCGAGACGCAGGGAGTCCCTGCACATGCGTACAACTGGCCACGGTCGGCGGAAGTTACAAGACTCAGTACCGGCGTTAGAGGTGGCGGAGGACGGCGGCGTGAGAGCGATCCATGCGGATGGGGCTGGAGGAAGCCCCAGGTTGGTATAAATCTATTTTTTTTTTTCATGTCTGAGTCCCCTAGTGCAACAGATCAATATTAGACCTCTTTTCTATGAGCAGCTGAAGGTGGTGAACTCTCCACTTGTCAGCTGCTTCTGCTCACTGGCCAAGCACTTGCTAGCTAGCGGTCAGCAAAGGTGGTGGACAGGCACTCCACCCCATGCAGCTTCTTTTTTTTGCCCCTGGAAAACGCTGCCACGTCATCCATGAAATAGGCAGTGTAACCATATTCTGCCATTTGGCTGCATGTAACTGCTGCTGAATGGTGCATGTGGCCGGCAGTCGGGCGGCTGAACTGCTTGACAAACAAGCCTAAGACATTTAGTCACCTTTAGTACTTCTGTGCCCTCGCTGTCATTCCAAGCTCCTCCATTCAGCTGCAGCACCCCTCTGAAAGCTGTTCGACTCAGTCAGTCGTGGGCTACTGCGCATGCCCAGCCTGGGCTCCTCCATGATTGCGCTTCCAGGGCCAGTAGCGTCCTGTGATTTTTACTTACTGTGCAAGCGAAGAACCTTGCTGTCCACGGGAGCGCAATCAGAGACCTGGACCCAGACTGGATGCGACTGAGGCAGTTGCCGGGGCTGATTGCGGCTGAACGTCAGAGGGAGGATGCCGAGGGTCTCACAAACGTTTATGGTGCTGGAGGAAGCAGCAGGTAAGTATTGATTTTTCTTCTTTATTCAGCTCTGGTACACTATAAACAATTCTAGCTGTCTGGCTAGTTTGCTGATCCTCTGCCTCTAATACTTCAAGCCATAGACCCTGCACAAGAATGGAGACCAGATGTTTCTGACAAAATTTGACCGTATTAGCTGCATGCTTGTTTCAGGTGTGTGATGTTTCAGACACTACTGATCCAAGAACGATCAGAACTGCCAGGCACCTAGTACTGTTTAAAAGAAAATAAATATGGCAGCCTCCGTATGTCTCTCACATCGGGATCTTTTTAAATGGCTGGCTAAATGAACAAGCTAGCTATACACTGGTCGATTTCTACCACCGATATCTGGCCAACTTAAAGAGACACTGAAGCAAGAATAAAACTCGCTTCAGAGCTTATATTCAGCAGGGGCATATGTGCCCCTGCTAAAACGCCGCTATCCCGCGGCTGAACGGGGGTCCCTTACCCCACAAATCCCCCCTTGCAAAATCTACGACCAACTTGGTCGTAGATTTTGCTGCTGCTGGAGGCAGGGCTAACGGCTGCAGCCCTGCCTCTCAGCAAGTCTATCAGCGGCGGATCTCCGCCTCTCCCTCGCCCCTCTCAGTGAAGGAAGACTGAGAGGAGCGGGCGAGAGGCGGAGATACGCGCTGACAGATGCGTGTGAGGCAGGGCTGCGGCCATTAGCCCTGCCTCACCAGGAAGAGATCCCCGCAAAGAACGGAGGGGATTTGGGAGGTAAGGGACCCCCGTTCAGCTGCGGGATAGCGGCATTTTAGCAGGGGCACACATGCCCCTACTGAATATAAGAGCTGAAGCGAGTTTTATTCTCGCTTCAGACTCTCTTTAAACATTTGATTGAATCTGCAAGAAATCATTGCCCCAACATGTCAGCATGGTCCAATTCACCAACTTTCAGCCAAAGTCATTTACATGAAAGATATTAATTGAACAACAGCTGGTCGAGAGTGGCGGGAGATAGACGGCTCATAGCGCTGCACTGCACTGGGCAGTTAAAAATGTTTTCATAGATTTCACAATGAAATCTATTACAATTACAGTATATGTGCAGTGAGTGGAGGGATTCAGTCAGATAGATCCTTCTTAGATCATAATCTGATCAGAGAGGGACCAATCTGTTGGCCACATTGACCAGTGTATGACCAACCTTAGGCCTTATGATTGGCCAATCACTTAACAATTTTATCACCTCCATGTAGTAAGTGGGTTTACCTACACAATTTGCTCATAGTATTTAATATCTGTTGATCCTCATATTACATGGAGGTCATAAAATTGGTCAGTGTTTGGCCAATCATAATTGAAAGTGTGTACTCTCACTCTCCATTGTTCTTTCTAGAGACTGCTTGCTTCACATACCATGATCAGAGCAGGGTTGTGGAGTCGGACTCGCAGCAATTTTGAGTACCTGGAGTTGGAGTCTGTGATTTCATAAACTGAGGAGTCGGGAGTAGGAGTCGGATGATTTTTGTACAAAATCCACAGCCCTGGTAAGTATTAGACTAAGGAGTTGGAGTCGAGGAGTCAGAGCCATTTTGGGTACCTGGAGTCGGAGGTTTCATAAACTGAGGAGTCGGAAGATTTTTGTACCGACTCCACGTGAACTTACTTGTTTTCTACGGCCAGACTGTGAAGGTCTCCACTCGTCCTTATCCATGATTTGCACCATTTCCATTTCCTCATCTTCTGTTACAAAATCTTCTATCAAGGAAACTCCAGGGAATGGAAACCACCAGCCAGCCAAATATGTGTTTTCTATGCCCTGAGCTATGCCTCTCTCTGGGATGTAGATAAATGACCTGGTCTGCAAAACAACGAAACACACAAGAAGAAAAATCAGCTAAAAAATGAAAGATATGTAAATTTCAAATGTGTAGAAAAAGATAGTTATCAGAAAATGAAAGCCCCAGTTCAGGGCTTTGGTTTTCTAAATTTCTAGCAGTAGAACAACATTTTTAAATTTGCAACATATACAAAGGTACCTGTTACAGCAATTCATAGTTTCACAGCAACTCTAACTTAGTTAGTCTGCATAAGTGAACTAAAAATAAGCTAGCAGTCATTAGGGAAGCATAGCTTAAAGGAATACTGTAGGGGAGGGGGGGGGGAAAATGAGTTAAACTTACCAGGGGCTTCTAATGGTCCCCCACAGACATCCTGTGCCTGCGCAGCCGCTCACCGATGCTCCGGCCCCGCCTTCTGTTCACTTCTGGAATTTCAGACTTTAAAGTCGGAAAACCACTGCGCCTGCGTTCCCGTGTCCTCGCTCCTGCTGATGTCACCAGGAGCATACTGCGCAGGCCCAGTATGGTCTGTGCCTGTGCAGTAAGCTCCTGGTGACATCAGTGGGAGCAAGGACACACGGCAATGCAGGCACAGTGGTTTTCAGACTTTAAAGTCTGAAATTCCAGAAGTGAACAGGAGGCGGGGCCGGAACATCGGTGAGTGGCTGCGCGGGCACAGGATGTCTGCAAGGGACCACTAGAAGCCCCAGGTAAGTTCAACTCATTTTCCCCCGACCCCCCTACAGTATCCCTTAACCTCCCGGCGTTCTATTGAGATCGCCAGGGAGGCTGCGGGAGGGTTTTTTTTTAATTAAAAAAAAACTATTTCATGCAGCCAACTGAAAGTTGGCTGCATGAAAGCCCACTAGAGGGCGCTCCGGAGGCGTTCTTCCGATCGCCTCCGGCAAGCATAAGTGACAAGGAAGGCTGCAATGAGCAGCCTTCCTTGTTTGGCTTTCCTCGTCGCCATGGCGACGAGTGGAGTGACGTCATGGACGTCAGCCAACGTCCTGACGTCAGCCGCCTCCGATCCAGCCCTTAGCGCTGGCCGGAACTGATTGGTCCGGCTGCGCAGGGCTCGGGCGGCTGGGGGGACCCTCTTTCGCCGCTGCTCGCGGCGGATCGCCGCAGAGCGGCGGCGATCAGGCAGCACACGCGGCTGGCAAAGTGTCGGCTGCGTGTGCTGCTTTTTATTTGAGGAAAATCAGCCCAGCAGGGCCTGAGCGGCAGCCTCCGGCGGTGATGGACGAGCTGAGCTCGTCCATACCGCTCAGGAGGTTAAAGGACATCTGAAGCGAGAGGGATATGGAGGCTGCCATATGTATGCATTCATAGTCTATGGCAGGGGTCTCAAACTCGCGGCCCGCGGGCCATTTGCGGCCCTCGATACAATATTTTGTGGCCCGCGCCGGCAAAAGCTTCCTTATAGTTCGCTTCAGTGCTCCCAAGTAATCCGCCGCATCCCCGCCGCTAAACGAGGGCCCCAAATCGCCCGGGGGGCAATCCGCCGGCATTTCCTGGAAGGAGCAGAGCTTTCAGGTTCAGCTCTGCCCTTCCTGACGTCAATCGTGCCGCATTGCCGCCTCTCTCACTCTTCCTTCACAGAGAGGGGCGGGCTGAGGCGGCGATGCGCCGCGATTGACGTCAGGAGGGGCAGAGCTTTCAGCTTCAGCTCTGCCCCTTCCAGGAAATGCCGGCTGATTGCCCCCGGGCGATTTGGGGGTTCTGCAGCCCTCGTTTTGCGGCGGGGACACGGCGGATTACTTGTAATGGGAGCACTGAAGAGAACTATAAGGTAAAATAGGCAAAATAGTTTGCTTCACTGTGAATTTGATTTTGAAATAAAAATCAATGCAAGGGAGAGAGGGGGGGGGGGGGGGGTTCGGTCACTGCTGATTGACTTTTTTTGTGAAATTCCTTATGCGGCCCAGCCTCATCCTGACTTTGTCTCCTGCGGCCCCCAGGTAAATTGAGTTTGAGACCCCTGGTCTATGGTATCTGCAGATCTCATACACACCTTGTTTAACAGACATTCATCTGCAGATCTGACAATCATCTGCCGATCTGAAAATCCATCCTGGTGGATCTGATCTGCAGATGATTGTCCATTAAACAAGGTGTGTATGAGGATCTGCAGATATCATAGACTATGAATGCATTTTGCAGGAACAGATCTTTTGAATGATTACAGCATTTTAGTGTATATCATCTTGCAAAGATTTTTATCTGATGGAGAGTTAAGCTCAATAGAATAGACTGTGTATAGTATGGCTCTCATACTAAATGGAAGGTGGTACAATTGGTCTGTGACCTTTCATTAATCATTTAAGTGTGCACACAGCTTAAAGGAGTTAGCAGGCTTTTTGCCCCCCCCCCCCCCCCCCCCAATCTACTTACCCGTGGCTTCCTCCAGCTTGTTGCCGGCGACATGTCTCACGACGCAGCTCCGCTTGCAGCCCGGAATCCCCGCCGGTACTGAGGCCGACCTCAGGGTCGCTTAGGTCGGCCTCTTACTGTGCCTGCGCGAGCGGCGCTGTCAATCGCCGCCACGTTGTCAGCACGGACAACGTGGTGGTGATTGACAGCGCCGCTTGCGCAGGCACAGTAAGAGGCCGACCCTGAGGTTGGCCTCAGTAACGGCGGGGATTCCGGGCCGTGGGCGGAGCTGCGTCGTGGGACATGTCGCTGGCAACGAGTTGGAGGAAGCCACGGGTAAGTAGATGGGGAGGGGGGGGGGGGGCCCAAAAGCCTGCTAACTCCTTTAAAGAGACTCCGTAACAAAAATTGCATCCTGTTTTTTATCATCCTACAAGTTCCAAAAGTTATTCTAATGTGTTCTGGCTTACTGCAGCACTTTGTACTATCACAGTCTCTGTAATAAATCAACTTATCTCTCTCTTGTCAGACTTGTCAGCCTGTGTCTGGAAGGCTGCCAAGTTCTTCAGTGTTGTGGTTCTGCTATGAACTCCCCCTTCCAGGCCCCTCTATGCACACTGCCTGTGTGTTATTTATATTAGAGCAGCTTCTCTCTTCTCTCATCTTTTACAAGCTGGATAAATCGTCCTCTGAGCTGGCTGGGCTTTCACATAGTGAGGAATTACAGACAAGGGCAAAGCTGTTTGCAGGAAGAAAAGAGCAGCCTGAAACTTCAGTGCATGAGAGATGCAGGGGTAAAGAAACACACAAATGATCTCTTGAGATTCAAAAGGAAGACTGTACATCAACCTACTTCTGTTTTGGTGGCCATTTTGTTTGTTTATAAACAAACTTTTTAAAACTGTTTTTAACCACTTTTAATGCGGCGGGGTAATAGGAGATGTCCCCTAACGCACTGGTATGTTTACTTTTGTGTGATTTTAACAATACAGATTCTCTTTAAGTATCTGTTTTTTAAATATTGCTTCAGACTCCCTTTAAATGTATGGTATTAAGAGAATGTATTGACATTAAAGAGAACCCGAGGTGGGTTTGAAGAATGTGATCTGCATACAGAGGCTGGATCTGCCTATACAGCCCAGCCTCTGTTGCTATCCCAAACCCCCCTAAGGTCCCCCTGCACTCTGCAATCCCTCATAAATCACAGCCACACTGCTGACAAACAGCTTGTCAGAGCTGGCTGTGTTTATCTCTATAGTGTCAGTCTGCTGCTCTCCCCGCCTCCTGCAGAACTCCAGTCCCCGCCTGCATCCTTTCCCTCCCTGCTGATTGGAGGGAAGGGACGTGGAGCAGGGACCGGAGCTCTGCAGGAGGCGGGGGAGCAGCGGAGACTGACACTACAGATGTAAACACAGCCTCACAGCATGGCTGTGATTTATGAGGGATTGCAGAGTGCAGGGGGACCTTAGTGGGGTTTGGGATAGCAACAGAGGCTGGGCTGTATAGGCAGATCCAGCCTCTGTATGCAGATAACATTCTTTAAACACACCTCGGGTTCTCTTTAAGGGCCCTTTTCCACTAGCAGTCGCTAGCGTTCACGCTGAACGAATCGCAATTACCGGCGATTTCCCAACGTTTGCGGCCGCGATTTTGCTAAGCTATGCACTGCATAGCAAAATCGCGGCAAATATCGCTCCGCCGCGCGTTCGCGTTCCTGTCAAAAACGAATCGCGGTAGTGGAAATGACCTACCGCGATTCCTATGTAAAAAAGCAAACCGTAGCGATTGTAAAATCGCTAGCGGTTTGCGACTTTACGATTCGGCCAGCGCAAACGCGCTAGTGGAAAAGGGCCCTAAGGGCCTGTTTCCACTTCTGCAGAAATCGGGCCAAATCCGCAGTTTCCCTGCAGGCAAATCGCATGGAGAAACTCTGCCATAGGTAATATTGCAGCAGCAGTGTGAATCGCATTAGCGATTCGGACGACACTGCAGCATCTTTTAGCGCAAGTGGCAGCGAATCCCATAGCTGGGCATGGCTTCTGGGATTTGGCTGCGTACTCGCACAACAGGAAGTGCCGCCACACGACTCGCAGGACAGCTAGTGGAAACTGGCCCTGATTCCTCTAAAAGCGGGGCATATCACTTTAAATGTATGATATTTAGACAATGGGCTCTATTCACAAAAAAAATTCATGACTTATCACCTAATTAATAAAAAAATAAGTACTCAAAAGTAAGTTGTTCCTGATTAACTTCATTTCAATATTACTTTTCTTACCATAATTATACTATATTTTTACTATTTGGGAGTTTAAAAATATAACATAGATAAGGTGGAAAAAGATGAAACCACTTTGTGAATTATGCCTATTGTAGGCTAGCTTGTTGGAACACCCGCTACTTTGCTAACATTTGCGATTCACAGCGTTTCATGAACAAACTTTGGTTCGGTATAGTGCAGACAAAAATCTATTGAACTGCATTTTTGATACGGTGGACAGGCGGCCACATTCATGTGCTGAACTGCAGAGCAGCATTGCCATCAGCAGCAGCACACAGGCTGATGACTGGCTCATGTACCTTCTGTGTCTGCAGCTCCCGGCCAGGGGACTCACACAACAAGCAGGAGCGGATACCCTTACAGCCACAGCCTGGAGCGCTTCCAGCCATAGGGAGAACACACACATGCGGCAGAGCCAGAGACACTTCCGGGACAAAAGTTCTTCCTTATCACATGACTGTAACCAGAAGTGACGACATCCCGGCGGGAGCTGCAATGTTGTGCTGATGGTAGTGTGGCAAGCAAGCAGCATACTGGAGAGAGGAGATCTGGAGGGAGGACGTCCTGCAATCCGGGGACCTAGGTGATCTAAAGTATGTACTTATTATAGGCTACAGTTTCTGCATCATTTTAGCTGCACGTTCATGTGAAAGCCCAATATTGAGCAAGTTGTGTTCTTTCTCATATCAGGTTTATTAGTTAAGTGTAAAGCACAAGTAATTTTGTCTTTGGAATTTAAAGGGGGTCATAGGTCATCTATCCATTTAGCTGCCGATCAACTATCTGATTCAATTATGAAATTATGAAAATTGGTGCTGCCCCAAGCATGCCCGATTGCCAAGACTGATATTGGCCTGAAACTGATTTATTGTATCGATTGGACATGTTGGGAAATCTCTGGCTGACATGGTTGATTGAGTGTGTGGCGGTAATGGTGTGCTACAATCGGGATCGGCGAATGCAATGGAATCCCCTGGCCTCTGCCCCCCCCCCCCCCCCCCCAAATGTTTTAGTTCCCCTTCAGTGCCTGTGCATTTATACTTGTCATGCTGTCTGCTGCATGTCAGCCACTGTGTCCACTGTACTTTTGCATTGGGGCCTAACGCTGCTATCGGAATACAGCAGGTGTGCCTCGTGTTTGATGTCAGCAGCCATGTGGGGCACCAAAATAGAAGTAGACACTCAGGAGAAAGTATAAATGCATCAACGGGCATATAAAACATTGGGTGGGTTGGGGTTGTAACGAATGATTTTATGCTGAAATCAATCAATAATCAGCCTCATCGCTACATGTATGGGCACATTTTCGTGTACTATATAGACACATGGTTACTTGTTTATTTACTTCTTTCAACTACCCTACATGTGGGACACAGAGGGCATCATTTGATTTAGTAGGCTGTCTATAAGGGTTATATGCTCCAATTTTAAATTCTGACTATCCTCTTTAGGCCTCCATTATGTCAGAAGTGGGGGTTGACAAATTACGTTTTCATTTATATCGTTTCTAGGTAAAAACCTGTCTATGTATCCACTTGAGAAAATAAAGCAGCTTGTGTTTCATAGTGGTCTCCAATCCCCTGCAGGTCCAGACAGACAGCACAAAATCCCTATGTGTATGTGCTTCTAATTTGGTTTACAATTGATAATTGTGTGCCTGAAAAGTTTCAATACAAGTCTTTGAATGGCCAGGTTTCACAAAGACTAGGTGCCAAGTAACTATTGTGTGTCTTTTAAAAAAAAAAATTGTCTGCCTTTTCTATCAATTTAAATGGCATTATATCTTTCACAGCTCCCTGTACTTATGGTAACGTCTGTATACGCATTTATTCTGCTTCAATACCAGTCTACTTTTCAGGTCATGGGTAGTAGTTCCTGGCCTTTATTGTTAGTAAAAACAAATAGAACAATTTCCTAATTTTGGCTAAAACATTATCCACAATTAGAGCTTGGAATGGATTTTGAGTAGCTACCTACTCTAAATCACTCAGATTCGAAGCGTTAGTGCACATAAGGGGATGGGTGAGTGAGGGCTAACTTACCGATGCTGCCTTATGCTTCAGTGACTACCAATCGTGTCCTACTCCACGTTCCAAGTCGGAAGGAGGAAGCGTGGCAGTGACGAGAATGCGGCATGGGACGCGATTGGTACGCATTGAAGCAGAAGGCAGCGTGGGTAAGTTAACCCTCACTCACCCGCCCGCTCAGGTGCACTAATTAACACTTCGAATCCGAGTGATTTCAAGTAGGTAGCTACTCGAAATCCATTCCAAGCTCTTCCCTGTGCACAAATGTCATTCTTTTCATTCTTGTAGATGGAGAGTGCCAGAAAAGAGCCCGGTGCAACAGTAAGGGCTGGTTCACACTATGAGCTTTTTTCTAAGCGATTTGAAAAGTGCTTGGTAATGTATTCCAAATTGAGCAGTTGTTTTTTTTATTTTTTTAATAATCACACATCGCATTACATTAACAAGCACTTTTCAAATCACTGGTGCTTAGAAAAGCACTCGTAGTATGAACCAGCCCTCATTTACCTATTTTGAAGGAGGGAATCTGAAGTGAGAGGAATACGATGGCTGCCTTTTTAATTCTCTTATAACCGTGAAGCCCAAAGTCCGGCTTGCGGGCCATTTGCGTCCCAACAAGCCCTTTCCAGTGTCCCCCCAACAATTTCTAAAGTATTTAATAGCATGTGGCCCCTTCAGGCGCCTGAAATACCCCTGTGACTAGCCCCGCCACCTCAACGCAATAGCTCCACCTCTGCTCTGAGTGGCAGCATGTTGCTGCTGGTGTTGATGGAGCAGTGGATCATAGGCCTCTGCATGTGAAGGCAGCCAAAGTGCCAGCCCAGAACTAAGGAGTGATTGCAGGAGAAGAGTCACTGCACTGGAGCAGGAGTGTGTGTGTTTGAGAACCCTTTCACGCTTATCGTGGTACTGTCCATTATGAAGCACCACACATTGTGTGCAACAAGCACACAGTAGATAAAGCTTTCCCATGCACCGGGAAACACGTTATCACGTGGCGCAAGTGATTTATTTTTCATCTGGTTAAGTAATGCTAGCACCGCTGATTCACGCCGAAATGCAACCCCCCTAGCTCGGCTCCCTAGCAATCTCAAGAAGGGTATATGGCCATTGGTCCAAAAAATGTGGATACCTACGTTCTTATAAACTATGCCAGATGCCTGGCTGACATGCTGAGCTTTAGGCTTTAGATTTTTTGTGTCACACACCTGCAAAAAGCATGCAGCTACTGGAGTCCTACCAGAGTCAGAGCATGTTATCTGAATGCTCATTCTGGGCCAGTAACTTAAAGGACAACTGACCTGAGAGGGATATGCAGGCTGCCAGATTTATTTCCATTTAAACAATGCCAGTTTTCTAGCATCCTGCTGATCTATCATGCATCAGTAGTGTCTGAATCACACACCTGAAATAAGTATGCGGTCAAACTTAAGTCAAACATCTGGTCTTCATGCTTGTTCAGGGTATAATCAAAATTTATTAGAGGGAGAGGATCACCAGGTCAGCCAGGCAATGGGCATTGTTTAAAGCCCCATCTACACAATACGATTCTTTTTACGATTCGATTACGATTCTATTTACGATCCGATTAAATCCGACATGTCCGATAGGGATCCGATTCGATTCAGTTCGATTTGCCATTGTTTTGGATCAAATCGAATCCTGATCGGACATGTTGGATTTAATCTGGATTTAATTTGGATTTACACCACCAGCCACAGCAGTGGCTGGTGGTGTAATGGTTAAGGGCTCTGCCTCTGACACAGGAGACCAGGGTTCGACTCTCGGCTCTGCCTGTTCAGTAAGCTAGCACTAATTCAGTAGGAGACCTTTGGCAAGTCTCCCTTACACTGCTACTGCCAATAGAGCGCGCCCTAGTGGCTGCTGCTCTGCTCTGGCGTTTTGAGTCCGCAAGGAGAAAAGCGCAATATAAATGTTATTTGTCTTGTCTAGAAAATTCTGCAATCCGACATGCCAAAAATGTAATATCCAGGACCTCGGTGACCAAGTTGCCCATTTCTTATCAGACAAAGGGCTCTATTCTCAAAGAGCCAAAAGTACCGCAAAATTTTAGCGCTAAATTCCCGCCAGCGGTAAACTCCGCATTTTTTCAGCATTCACTAACATTTTCCGCATGTTTTCCGCATGCGGGAAAAAAGATGCGGAAACAGGCATTATTCATGCGGGAATCATGCGGTAAAAAGGTCGCATGAAAAAGTGTTTAAAAAAAAAAGTTAAAGTTCCCTAGGCCTTCTCAAAGGACTAGAGGACATGATCTGCGCATGGAGGAAAAACGTTTTAGCCATTTATTTAGGAAAGGGTTCTTTACAGTAAGAGTGATTAAGATGTGGAATGCATTGCCACAGGAAGTCGTTATGGCAAACTCTATACCTGCATTTAAAGGGGGCTTAGATGCTTTCCTTGCGTTGAATGACATCCATGGCTACAATTACTAGGTAATGCCAATGATGTTGATCCAGGGATTTTATCTGATTGCCATCTGGAGTCGGGAAGGAATTTTTACCTTGTAAGGGTTTTTTCGCCTTCCTCTGGATCAACAGGGATATGTGAGGGAGCAGGCTGGAGTTGTACTTTGTACTGGTTGAACTCGATGGACGTATGTCTTTTTTCAACCAAAGTAACTATGTAACTATGTAACCAAGCACAGCCCTTAAGCCTCCACACTTCATTAAAGTCAATGGGATGCGGAATATATCACCTACTACTTGTAGGTGATAAAAATTCGGTAATTAACGAAGAAATGATGCGCCTGAACATCTTTGAGAATTGATCTTTTATTGCGGAAAATACCGACTTTTGTGGAAATTTTACCGCATGAATCCCGCACTTTTATCACACTTTTTCCGCATGCGGAAAAAACATGCGGAACATTTTGAGAATCCCAACTTGCCGGTATTTTGGGTGCAAACTTCCCGCATGTACTTTACCGCATGCGGGAAGTCTTTGAGAATAGAGCCCAAAGTCTCTGCAATATGGTCCACCATTCAATTTACAGCATCTGAGCCTAATACATGGCCAAAGACCATTAGCAGAGAAAACACCTTGGTCAAACTTCAAGGAAATTGAAGAAGTCACAACAAGCATCCTCCTTCACCTCCGCCAAACTACCTGTGACCTGTATCCTGGCCCAACACAGTTCATGTTGAAATGCCCCGACCTGTTTATACTAATATTTCTCAAAATTGTAAACTGCTCCTTAAAATCGTGGATATTTCCTGCTTTACTGAAGGAAGCAATAATGAGGCCTCTCCTCAAAAAAACCTTCCCTGGACCCATATGCAATGACAAGCTACAGACCTATTTCTAACCTGGGGAAAGTAATTGAAAAAGCTGTATACCTCCAGCTACAAGCCAAAATCTTACAAAACAACATACTGTTGTTTGTGGCTTGCAAAAGTATTTGGCCCCCTTGAAGTTTTCCACATTTTGTCACATTACTGCCACAAACCTTAATCAATTTTATTTGAATTCCATGTGAAAGACCAATACAAAGTGGTGTACACGTAAGAATTGGAACGAAAATCATACATGATTCCAAACATTTTTTACAAATAAATAACTGCAAAGTGGGGAGTGCAGTCAGTTGCCCATAGACATTGCCTAATGAGTGCTAATGACTAAATAGAGTGCACCTGTGTGTAATCTAATGTCAGGACAAATACAGCTGCTCTGTGATGGCCTCAGAGGTTGTCTGAGAGAATATTGGGAGCAACAACATGAAGTCCAAAGAACACACCAGACAGGTCAGGAATAAAGTTATTGAGAAATTTAAAGCCAGCTTGGGCTACAAAAAGATTTCCAAAGCCTTGAACATCTTAAGGAGCACTGTTCAAGCGATCATTCAGAAATGGAAGGAGTATGGCCCAACTGTACACCTACCAAGACGAGGCCGTCCACCTAAACTCACAGGCCGAACAAGGAGAGCGCTGATCAAAAATGCAGTCAAGAGGCCCATGGTGACTCTGGACGAGCTGCAGAGATCTACAGCTCAGGTGGGGGAATCTGTCCATAGGACAACTATTAGTCGTGCACTGCACAAAGTTGGCCTTTATGGAAGAGTGGCAAGAAGAAAGCCATTGTAACAGAAAAGCATAAGAAGTCAGGTTTGCAGTTTGCCACAAGCCATGTCGGGGACACAGCAAACATGTGGAAGATGATGCTCTGGTCCGATGAGACCAAAATGGAACTTTTTGGCCAAAATGCAAAACGCTATGTGTGGCGGAAAACTAACACTGCACATCACTCTGAACACACCATCCCCACTGTAAAATATGGTGGTGGCAGCATCATGCTCTGGGGGTGCTTCTCTTCAGCAGGGACAGGGAAGCTGGTCAGAGTTGATGGGAAGATGGATGGAGCCAGATACAGGGCAATCTTGGAAGAAAACCTCTTGGAGTCTGCAAAAGACTTGAGCTGGGGTGGAGGTTCACCTTTCAGCAGGGCAACAACCCTAAACATAAAGCCAGGGCAACAATGGAATGGTTTAAAACAAAACATATCCAAGTGTTAGAATGGTCCAGTCAAAGTCCAGATCTAAATCCAATGGAGAATCTGTGGCAAGATGCTGTTCACACACTCTGTCCATCTAATCTGACTGACCTGGAGCTGTTTTACAAAGAATAATGGGCAAGGATTTCAGTCTCTAGATGTGCAAAGCTGGTAGAGACATACCCTAAAAGACTGGCAGCTGTAATTGCAGCAAAAGGTGGTTCTACAAAGTATTGACTCGGGGCTGAATAATTACGCACACACCACTTTGCAGTTATTGATTTGTAAAAAATGTTTGGAATTATGTATAATTTTCGTTCCACTTCTCAGGTGTGCACCACTTTGTATTGGTCTTTCACGTGGAATTCCAATAAAATTGATTCATGTTTGTGGCAGTAATGTGACAAAATGTGGAAAACTCAAGGGGGCCGAATACTTTTGCAAGCCACTGTATATGACCCATTCCAGTCTGGCTTCCAGAAATATCACAGCACTGCAACTGCCCTCATCCAAATCTGCAACCACCTGCTCATGGCAAGAGACAGAGGTGAATGCTCTATCCTGAGACCACTAGACCTTTCGGCAGCCTTTGATACAGTTGACCATGACATCTTAATAAGCAGGCTACAGGCATATAGTCCTGGCCAAAAGTTTTGAGACTGTTAAAAATATTGGAAATTAGAAAAGTTAGTTCTTAAGTTTTTTTACAATAGCAATTTACATATACTCCAGAATGTTATGAAGAGTGTTCAGATGAATTGTATAGTCCTTTGCCATGAAAATTAACCTAATCCCTAAAAAACCTTACAATTGCATTTCAGTCACTGCACTATCATTAAAGGTCCTGCTGGGATCATTTCAGTAATCGCCTTGTTAACTCAGGTGAGAATGTTAAGAACAAGGCTGGAGATCATTTTCTCAGGCTGATTGGGTTAGAATGGCAGACTTGCCATGTTAAAAGGAGGGTGATGCTTGAAATCATTGATCTTCCATTGTTAACCATGGTGACCAGCAAAGAAACGCATTCAGCAGCCATCCTTGCATTGCATACAAATGGCTTCACAGGCAAGGATATTGTGGCTTCTAATATTGCACCTAAATCAACAATTTATAGAATCATTAAGAACTTCAAGGAAAGAAGTTCAGTTCTTGCTAAGAAGGCTTCAGGGCGTCCAAGAAAGTCCAGCATGCGCCCGGATCGTCTCCTAAAGAGGATTCAGCTGCGGGATCAGAGTGCAACCAGTGCAGAGGTTTCTCAGGAATGGCAGCAGGCAGGTGTGAGTGCATCTGCATGCACAGTGAGGCGAAGTCTTTTGGAAGCTGGCCTGGTGTCAAGAAGGGCAGCAAGGAAGCCGCTTCTCTCCCAAAAAAACATCAGGGACAGATTGATCTTCTGCAGAAAGTATGGTGAATGGACTGCTGAGGACTGGGGCAAAGTCATATTCTCCGATGAAGCCCATTTCCGATTGTTTGGGGCATCTGGAAAAAGGCTTGTCAGGAGAAGAAAAGGTGAGCGCTACCATCAGTCCTGTGTCATGCCAACAGTAAAGCATCCTGTAAAGCATTCATGTGTGGGGTTGCTTCTCATCCAAGGGAGTGGGCTCACTCACAATTTTGCCAAAAAACACAGCCATGAATAAAGAATGGTACCAAAACACCCTCCAACAGCAACTTCTTCCAACAACAGTTTGGTGAAGAACAATGCATTTTCCAGCACGATGGAGCACCGTGTCATAAGGCACAAGTAATAACTAAGTGGCTCGGGGGACCAAAACGTTGAAATTTTTGGTCCATGGCTTGGAAACTCCCCAGATCTTAATCCCATTGAGAACTTGTGGTCATTCCTCAAGAGGCGGGTGGACAAACAAAAACCAAATAATTCTGAGAAACTCAAAGAAGTGATTATGAAAGAATGGGTTGCTATCAGTCAGGATTTGGCCCAGAAGTTTATTAAAAGCATGCCCAGTCGAATTTCTGAGGCCCTGAAAAAGAAAGGCCAACACTGCAAATACTGACTCTTTGCATAAATCTCATGTAATTGTCAATAAAAGCTTTTGAAACGTATGAAGTGCTTATAATAATATTACAGTACATCGCATAAACAACAAGCTGGCTGGATAGTGTAATGGTTCAGGGCTCCGCCTCTGATACAGGCGACCTGGATTCGATTCTCGGCTCTGCCTGTTCGGTAAGCCAGCACCTATTCAGTAGGAGACCTTGGGCAAGTCTCCCTAACACTACGACTGCCTATAGAGTGCGTCCCAGTGGCTGCAGCTCTGGCGCTTTGAGTCCACTAGGAGAAAAGCGCAATATAAATCTTCTGTGTTGTTTGTAAAAGCAGTTTAGCAGCAAACTTTGTGAAAACTAACATTTTGACAGTCTCAAAACTTTTGACCAGGACTGTAGCTGGATGTGTGTATGAGTTTTTATAATAGGAATTGCACCGATCTAGATCAGTGTAAATTAACCTACACTTTGAAGTTGATTGGCGAATGGCAACACTTCTTTGTTGTATATACATTTTTGGCATTCTCTTAAACCCAATTTGTTTTACTCTTTTTCCAGCCTTTTGAGATGCTGTGGCATTCTAATGATTTGTGTATTTTTAGGTAACCGTTCAGGAGTGGGAGTCAGTAAGGATCCACAATGGTGAAAATAACAGCAGACATTCTATTAAAAAAGGGCCTTCCTAAATCCAACCATTTGAAAGATCTGAAGAAACTTAAGTAAGTGTTACTTATTTGATGCATTTATTTATTTTATGACTGATAATTACCATGAATCTTTCTGCACCGCTGGCCATACTTACTTTTCTACTAGATACCCAGCCTTTGGGAAGGTGTTTTTTCTTTCTTTGCATCTCCTCCGTGCACAATAGCTGGGTACTGTAGTTTTATATGGAAGCAGAGGCTTATAGTCTGCTGTATATGCAATCCCTTTGGAATAACGTTACAGCGAGTACAGTAGTTTGTGCCGGTGAGCCTCCTGGTGATGAAGATGTAGGATGGATGCATTCCAAAGCCATCAGATTCCTGGCTGACAGTTACTGCTGATAACAGCTCTGTTTAATGCAAAATCGACGGCTGTATCCATCGAAACATGATCGAACATGTTGTAAATAATTGAATCGATCCCGCGAATCGCAACGTGTGTACCCAGCATAATGCTGGGAATACACAATGCGGTTTTTCAGCAGATTTACTGTCCAATCGATTTTGCGATAGTTTTTCTTATCAATTTCCATTCACTTCTCTGAGAAATTGATCATAAAAAGATCCATATAATGGGTACACTGATCAGATCCTCAGATGTCAGCCCCACCACACCCAATGTTAACGAACTCACCAGATGCAGTGACCCACTGAGCAAGTCTAGCTGTGCCTTAAGAAAATTATGCTGGGTACACACAGTAAAATTTTCCTTGCGAATTTGCGACCCGATCATTTTTTCCGCACAATTCTGCACTCGATTCTGGGCTCGATTCTCTTATCTTGATTCATTTTTCACACCATACAATTTTCTGTTAGATTTTTCTGTTAGATTTTCTGTTATGCTGGGAATACACGTTACGTTTTTCACGTTCGATTCTCTGCGCGTTCGATCTTCCGCTCATTTTTCTCATCTTCTACAGAATTGAGCGGACAATTGGACATGTCGGAATTTTATAATCGAAGGCATCTATCAGAACGATTCTCCGCAAAAAACGTAACGTGTATTCCCAGCATTGGTTTTTCTGTAAAGTACTGGTAGAGACTGGTCATTATCTCTGATGCATTGTCTTCTGGTTATCTCCTGCTGATTAGAACAATTCCTAATTGCTATGCAGAAAGATGGTTAGATAATTTCCAACATGTTGGAAATTATCTATCTGGCAGGTAAATCTAACACAAAATTGTATGGTGTGTACCTAGCATTAGGGCTGTCCTACACCACTCTGGATTAACTGGAAGCTGTGGTTACTGGGAGGAATCTTCATTATAAATTGCCAAATAAACCTTGGGGAAAAATCTTAGTGTAAAACCGTAATATTTTATTAAAATTATAGAATAAATATTGCACTCACAATTGTCTGCTGATATAATACGCTCAGAGTTTTATGACAGGGCTCTCCCCCGTGTGTTGGGCCTTGGCTGGCTCTTTCCTGCTCCACCATCTGCCTTCCCGCTGCAGTTTTTAAGGACACCAAGATGCCAGGTTCCACACACATCAGCTCTAAGTGCGACATCCAAGCTCCGCCCGACATATTTCGTCATAAATGACTCAACAGGGACACGGAGATGGATGCCAATGTCAGAGCTTTTTTTTTTTTTTTTTTTTTTTTTTTAACCCAAAACGAAGTTTATTGAGAACAATTCAGCAAATATTACAACACTGCCTGGTGCAAGGCAGAACATACATACAGAAGTGTATATAGAACATACATGCAGATTAACAGACAGGATGTATAATTGCATAAAAAGAGTATGGATATACATAAGTCAAATGTTGTAATTTAAGAGTTTATGAATCTTATACATTGTAGAGTGAAGAAAAGAGGGCTTTAACATACACTTGAGGCACACATTACTATTGTAACCCGGATGGTATAATACATCATAATATTGAAGGTCAGATGGGAGCTTGAAAGATGGAGAAGCATCTTATGGCGGAGAAGGACCAAAACTTTAAAGTGACTATCTCTCTATCCAACTATCCCATACCAGATAAAATTTGTTTATGGCGTTTCTGCGAAGATAGATAAGCTTCTTGTATGAGAGAGTGCGATCTATTCTAGTTATCCAAGCTTGGAGTGTAGGAGATTCGGCTGAGAGCCATTTTGGGCTATTTCTTGTCTAGCTTGAAATAAGGTTTGTGAAATCAGTGTTTTGGTGTTATTAGGCATAGAATCATCAGTAATTAAACCTAAGATACACATAGCCGGATCCATCTTCACAGGGCAGCCCATTTTGTCATGTAAAAATTGTATTAATTGTTTCCAAAATATTGCAATAGGGGGACATTCCCAAATTAAGTGGAAGAAAGTAGGAGTAGTGGAGGAGCATTTAGGGCAGATAGGGGATACACTGGGGTCAAACTTGGCTAGCTTTAGGGGGGGTGAGGTAGGCTTGGTGAATCATATACACCTGAGTAAGGCGTTCTCTAATAGAAGGGGAAGTAAGTCTAGCCGCCTGCAGGATATCGTCCCAGTCTTCATCATTAATTTCAAGGCCACATGTCACCCACTTTCCCCTAGATGGGGCGTTATATATGTCCGACTTGTGTTGAATAAGAATGGAGTACAGTTCTCCCACCATACGCTTCTGCTGACCATTATGAATCTTATCTAGAATGAGGGATGTGTGCGTGGCTACTGTTGAAGTACCGAATTGGGCTTTGAAGGCATGGGATAACTGGATATATCTAAAATAGAGTTTAGAAGAGAGGTCAAATCTGGAAGATAGAGTTCCAAATGAAAGGAGCTTGCCTTTCTCCAAAATCTGACCCAGGAAGACTATACCCTTTGACACCCAGAGGTGGACATCAGGGAGGCCCATGAATTTGGGGAGGTGATTATTATTCCAAAGGGGTGTGTGGGATTCCGTTTGGGTGGTAGGGAAGTATCGGAGAATCCACTGCCATACTTTAGTTGCTTGGTCAAGAAGGGTATGTGATTTTGGGCCATGAGGTAGAGTACCCCGCATAAGGTCTAGAGCAAGGGAAGCGCATCTAGGGTCCCTATCATAGCCATATAATTCTGGGTTAAAAGACATATCTGAGGAAAACCATGCTGCTATTTGCTGTAACTGTGCCGCAATATAGTATTTTTGAAATGAGGGTAGGGCCAGTCCGCCTTCACCATTGGGGTTTTGCATTAGCGTATAGCGTAATTTCGCTCGCCCATTATTCCATACTAAACTAAGTATTAATGACCTTAAGCGTTTAAAAAAGTGTTGGGTAATATATACTGGAGAATGATGCAGGACATATAAAATTTTGGGGAGAAGGATCATTTTTACGAGGTTCACTCTACCAGTTACTGAGAGGGGAAGTTTGGTCCAGGATCTGCTCTTATCTCTGACCAGCTGAAGAAGAGGGTATACCTCATTTTGTATATATTGCTTAGGATCTAGATGGATGGTAACTCCCAAATACTTAAATGTTACAATTTGCAATGGTGGGGTAGGTACAGGAGATTCTGGGTCAGGCTGATCTATGAGTAAGATTACTGATTTACCTAATGTCAGAGCTTTTTAGGCTACATTACTCCACCCCTTAATCCAGTGTGGATGTGCATTGGCCACAATGGGTACAACGCTCTTATTCCTCGCCGTCCTATCCTGTTACGAGACATCACCCTGCTCCCATCCTGGAGTGCATACATCATTTCCTTATGACATCACTTCCGCTACTGCGCAGTTTTAGTTATCCATTCATGGAACGCTGCCTCTTAACCTCCATATCCCAAGGTCAGGCCTACGTAATGCGGCCACTCCCCCAGGCTCTTTCTCTAATTACATGTACTCTCCGCCTCCCCTTTTTCCATGACAACGCGCCCATCGGAGTGGACTAGAGGCGACTGCCCCCTCCTCCTGCATCGCCATATACAGCGTATCATGAGGAAAAAGGGAATATTTTAATTTTCTTTTTACAGGCCGCCTTTGCCCCCCATAATTGGGATGTCTGTTTACACACTACAAATATTGTATTGACACTATTTACCAACATATTACAATAACCAGTCCCAAAACAATGCTGTTCTATAAATCCTCAAAAAATCCATATGCAGTTATGTGTTTGGCCAGTAGTTAATAATGGGGTGAGCCCCCTCAAGAACCACTACCATAATAAACAAGCCAAGCTCTCAAACATAAAAATTATGTCCAATACAATTTATGATGGAAGGATGGGGATAAAAAAAAAAGGATGGGGGAGAGGGGGGTAGGGAAAATAAAGGAGGGGTAGAAAAAGAAATAGGGGGACTTAGTTGGATGGGAACGTAGAGGAAAGAGGAAAAAGGGGAAAGATTGAAAGTATAGGAGGAAAAAGATAAAAGAAAGGGGAAAAAGTGAAATCACATTTCACACGCTTCCCATTCCTTCACAAATATGTTTATCGTTACTTATCACAGCTAAATGATCTTTACATTGTTTTTCCCCACAAATAAGGCTGGTACTTTTTGCTTAGCATTATTTTATTTTATATGCATTTTAAAGGGAAGAAGAATGGGAGAAAAAAAAAATCACTTTTTACGTTTCAGCTATATAGTTTTGAAATAAAACTTCCATTACCCCTCTTCCACCACCAGACGGCGCTGCATCACTGACACCTTCCCCTGGGTTACGATCACGTCATACCATGTGATCGAAACTCTGAGGAGGATGCAGAGATTGCAGCGCCGCCGGTGGAGGAGAGGAGATGTCATTCAGCCACCTGGAACAGGTTAATTATAGAGAAGCACCCTATGCCACTCTACACACCCTGCCAGGCTGGGAAAGGCACACTTCCCCAGTGGCAACCCCCCCCCCCTCACCTCCACCCCCTCTAAAAAATAACGGACACGCAGCAACATATAACTTTGCTATATGTGGCTCCTAATGGGTAAAAAAACTGGTCCTGTCGATGTGTTGGCTAGCAATCCAGATCGCGGATGGTATCGGCCACAAGGTTATTGAGCTTATTGTTCTCCTACTCACCCCGCCCATTCCTTCCCACTCTGTCGTGTGCTGTTAGGCCACATTCACATTTAAAAGCGCAAAACGGTAGCGCTACCGCTTTGTACAAGTGATTTTACAGTGATTAGCGCAGTTAAAATCGCTGTACACTTCTGCAATTCAGAGTGATCGTGATCAGCTCTTTATTAAGCACTGTACTGTGATCACTCTAGTATCGCAGCAAAATGCTGCAGGTAACACGTTTTACGATTGGCGCTAATCGCCCCGATCCGTGCCAATCGTGGCAGTGAGATCACTGCCAATAGGGTTAGAATAGCACTAGTGCTTTAAAAAGTGATAGCGCTTCGGTGATTAGCGGGAAACGCCTGCTAATCGCCGTAGTGAGAACAAGCCCTTAAATTGGCAAACCTCCCCCCCCCCCACCCCCTCCCAGGGGCATAACTAGAGAGAAGCAACTCAGAGCTGTGGGGGGCCCCAACTACTAACCTTCCCTTCCTCCGATACAGGGGACTATACTTCAGATCAGGTGTTTGTGTGGCTAGCCTTGTTATGGGTGTGAAGATCATGATGCCCACACTTGTTTCATGACCCTTGTGAGATGAGACCCAAGGCCATGAAGGGCAACAAAGGAAGGCAAGAAAAGAAGTGTGAACTAGGAGGAGCCATCAGATGACTGCTGAGGTTTCTGCTGATTGGCTGGAACCTGCTGTGCTATGAGGAATGGGAGGTGGAGCCAAACGGGACAAACACAGATGACTGGCAGCAAGAGACAGCCAGGAGGGCTCTGAGGACTGCTATTGACGGGGGGACAGGGCACAGAACCTAGCAGCCCCTGCAAAACTGTAAGTAACCTAATTACAGTAAATTAGGTTACTTACAGTTTTGCACTGGCTGCTAGTTTCTAAGTCCCACCCCCAAGCCAATAGCAGTCCTGGGAGCCCACCTGGCTGTCTCTTGCTGTGTTTGTCCCATTTGGCTCCACCTCCTTGTCACGCAGCAGGTTCCAGCCAATCAGCAGCTGCCTCTGCAGTCATCTGATGCCTGCTAGCCAGTAATGCTGAGGACTGAGCTGAGGAGGGAGGATTGAAATACTGGGCTCTGCTGAGAGATCCTGCGGCCTGAGGTGCAGGCACTGTGTTCTGCATACAGATACTGCATCTGATGGCAGAGGGGGATACCAGCAGCACTGAGCTGGGGAGGAAGTTGTGTGTTGCTATGAGACCAGCCCTGCAGTGACAGCAGCACAGAGACAGATGCAGAAGGAGGGAGATCGTCTTCACTGGAGGCTGCACAATGTCAGTCAGAGCAGGACAGGATGACAGGAGAGTCACAGCATACTTACAGGCATCCCTGGCACTGGTAATAAGGACCTGACTCATTAGTCACCAGTAACTACACAGTCTGTTGGCGCTGCAGCTTCTAAAAAGTAAGCAGGACTTTAGTTTAATATAATTGTTTATAGATATAGACCAGCACCAGACAACCAAATCGACATCTGAGTCTGCTTTTACACTATAAACCAGCATTGGCGCAATGTACCCTGTCTGGCCACTAGCCAAGCTGGAAGTGACGCGCGCTTGCCATCACTTCCTGCTTTGGGTATGCAGAAGCGTAATGTTAAAATATGCTTCCATGTCACGTGAGTAATTTTTCTAAATCCAGGTGTCGCCATAGACTAACATGACTTCCAGGCCGACGCAGATGCATCACCGCAGTGTTAACATAGTTTTGGACCTGCGTCAGGGATGTGGCGAAAACCTTACTTCCATCGCCTCATGGAAGTATGAAAGTTTCCATAGACTTTGATTGCCTGGAGATGCGGTGTGGTAAAAATACCGCACCGCCCCGTGGTAAAAGATCCGGATCTTTTCAATGATCCGATTCGAATCATCCGAATCATTGAAAAGATCCGAACTTCCCAGGATAGCACTAAGAGCCTCATAACGCAGCTCAATCTGAGGTCCAACTTCATTACCACCATGCGTTGCGTTAGGGGCACGTTATGCGACCTTAACATCCCCTAAAACGCAACGTCTTAGTGTGAAAGAGGCCTTAGGGTAAGAAAAGTAAAATTGAGATTAAGTTAAACAACTTACTTTGAGTGATTATTTTGCTTGTAAATTTGCTGAAAGGTTATTTTTATTAAATAAGTGAAAAATAAGTAATTTATGAGAAGATTTGTGAATTGACGCCAATATAATTTTTTGATTGCATCTGCCGGGTAAAATCAACACATGTATGGGAACCTTAAATGCTGCAGATACTTTAACATAAAGATCGTTGATCAAAAGATATTAAGCCTGCCCACCACGCCAAGGTTGACTCCTCTAGGGCAGGTCCTACACTACACTACCCTAATCTAATAGATGCTAGTCATCTTTTACCTCACATTTGTGTGGTTTTTTTTTTAATTTATTTTTTCTTGGGGGGGGGGGGGGGGGGGGTTTAATGAAATTTATTTTTATATTCTCTTCTGGTACATGATTAGCTGTGTCTCTGTGATGTTCCATTTCTCAAATATTCCCTCTTCCTCTGTGAAGACCAGCAGCAAATCTACATTGAGGAAGTAGGGATACCTAAAGAAAGAGACTTCACAGAGACAAAGGTAGGTAGCTAATTATGTGTTATAGGAAAATACCATGTTTACTTTGATGCCCCATTTCTCAGGTATTCCCACTTCTCCCCCGTAGGCTAGCAGGAAGTGGGAATAACTACAGAATGGGACTTCACAGACACTAAACAAAGGTATTCCATGCTTCAGAGGAGAACATACAAATATCATTTTGTAAATAAGACATCCAGGGCCATATGCAATTCAGTCTTTCTCCAAGTTGATATTTTCACGCCTTGTTAATACAATGCCAATGTAACCCCCAGCAAATAATAAAAATACTCCAAATCATTTTGATAATACTTTTTCTACTACTTTTGGTCATTTTTGAATTGTAAAACGCTGAAAAGTTATTTTAAAGAGAAGATGAAAAATGATCACCTAAGAGAAAACTTAGGAGAAAAGGGGAATTGCATATGGGCCCAAGAGTTAAGCTGGCCATACACTAGGCCGATTCCCACCAGATCGACAGCAGATTCGATCACTGGGATCGAATCTGCTGTCACATCGTTCCCGCAACACTCCGAATTTCGATCCATTTCGTCCGATCCCGTCGATCGCTCCGTGCAGAAAATTACCGTTGATCGCCCGCGGGTAGGGAGCGCGTCGCTAGCGGCGTTCGAGTACCCGACGACCGACGCAATAGAGCCCGCATACATTACCTGCTCCGCCGGCACGAATGCCCCCGGTCACCGCTGCTCCGTCTCCGCGCTGGTCTGGTCTGCGGGTCCAGCATGCTTCACTTCTTCTAGCCCGGCAGAAAGTTTAAACAGTAGAGGGCGCTCTACTGTTTAAACTTCCTGACGGGCAGGAAGAAGTAAAGCATGCCGGACCTGGAGACCAGAGCGGAGACGGAGCAGCGGTGACCAGGGACAGTGGCGCCTGCGGAGCAGGTAATGTATGTGGCGGGGGGAGCGGCGGCGGCAGCACCACCACCACCACAACAGATTGTGAACGGTTTCAGGCTGAAATCGGTTCACAATCTGTTTGCAGTAAAGGTAGCCATACGATCCCTCTCTGATCAGATTCGATCAGAGAGGGATCTATCTGTTGGTCGAATCTGATGGCAAATCAACCAGTGTATGGCTACCTTTAAGGTACATATTCAGGTACCCTATCTTACCCTACATCTAACCTGTGTGCTCTACCCTATCACTACAGTCACTGTCTGTCTAACCCTGCGTCTAACCTGTGTGCTCTACACTATCAATACAGTCAGTGTCTGTCTAACCCTACATCTAACCTGTGTGCTCTACCTTATCACTACAGTCACTGTCTGTCTAACCCTACATCTAACCTGTGTGCTCTACCCTATCACTACAGTCACTGTCTGTCTAACCCTACATCTAACCTGTGTGCTCTACCCTATCACTACAGTCACTGTCTGTCTAACCCTACATCTAACCTGTGTGCTCTACCCTATCACTACAGTCACTGTCTGTCTAACCCTACATCTAACCTGTGTGCTCTACCCTATCACTACAGTCACTGTCTGTCTAACCCTACATCTAACCTGTGTGCTCTACCCTATCACTACAGTCACTGTCTGTCTAACCCTACATCTAACCTGTGTGCTCTACCCTATCACAACAGTCACTTTCTATCTAACCCTACATCTAACCTGTGTGCTCTACACTATCAATACAGTCACTGTCTGTCTAACCCTACGTCTAACCTGTGTGCTCTACCCTATCACTACAGTCACTGTCTGTGTATCCCTACATCTAACCTGTGTGCTCTACCCTATCACTACAGTCACTGTCTGTCTAACCCTACATCTAACCTGTGTGCTCTACCCTATCACTTAAGTCAGGCCTCATTCACACCTAAAATCGTAATCACAAGCGTTTTGCGATTTTGTGCGGCGGGTTTTTCTCCCCCTCCCGGTGCTCCATTACGTGCTGTGTTTCTGGTAAAAGCGCTTTTCCAGAGCGGTTTTGTCATTCACTCACTCCCTGGCGCAAGTCGGGAAGTGAACTCTGACCCGGAAAATAATAAATGCAGTGTTTTTGGTCTAAAATATGCGAAAGCAATCGCCACATAAAGCGGTTTTGTGACGGTTTAGCGCTCTTCCTATACCTTCCATTATAGCAAAACCGCTCCCAAAATGCTCCAGGCACCGCTTTGCTGAACGCGCAGTGAACGAACCGCGCTGATATGAACCTTCTCATAGATATTCATTGCACAAACATCTTGTGGGCGATTTTGAAAATTGCCTGCACTGGAAAAAGGGCAAAAACGCCCCTAGTGTGAACAAGCCATCACTGTGTGTCTGTCTCGGAGTCACTCTACTTCAGTCAGGTCTCTGTCTTTAAGTCCGTCTGTTAAGGTGGGCAAACATTATTAGACGTTTTTAATAATTTAGACATTTGATGTATGAAAAAAAATATTATAAGTAGTAGAGATCAGCAACACCACGTAGATGTATTTACGCTCTTTATTGCATGAAGTAAAGCCCAGGGACAGTGACAGACGCTGTTTCGGAGGCAAACTCCTTCCTCAAGCTGTATAGGCTCACTCAGTGAACACAAACCAAATGATATGCAATAGTATGCAAAGCATGCACGCAGCCTGGAGATCCCCAGTCTCCATAAGAAATATATAAATAAAGATGGGCTGCAGCACACAACAGGAAAGCAGTAATATCTCTTAGTCAGTTGCTACCTCAGCAACAATATAAGTTTTTGTCGAATACTCCATCTTAGGGCTGAGCCTCACCTCCGAGCATTTTTTTTCTATCAGTCAGTTAAAAAATGCCCCCATTGACTTGCATTAAAATAGCAGCAAAATTGCATCGATAACTTATTTTTTTTAAAAAATCACGAATGCGGCAATTTTGCCGTGATTTTACTGCGGTTTTAATGCAAGTCAATTAGAACATTTTTTTAAAAATAAAAATACAAAAAACTGCAGCAGAAGCCTTTCAGCCCCGGGTGTCGTATCCTCGATACCTTCACCATGCTTAGTTTCCCCTGCTTCTGCTCCCGCATCTCGCTATACCCAACCATGTTGCGAGCCACGGTGGAAGCCACCTATCTGTCAATGCCGGGTTCCATGTTCTGTGATCTCCTCTCACGTCTTATGTGCTCATGCTGGTTAGCGTAATCAGCGTCACTCCAGCTGTTGTCATGGCAGTCGGAGAGACACTGATTACGCTAACCAGCATGAGCGCATAGGACACGGAACCCTGCATTGACAGATATGTGACTTCCACTACAGCTTAGGATGTCATAAGCCAAAGATGCACAGAAACGTTGGCGCTACAGTCACTGTCAGCTACTACAGCTTGCAACATGGGGAGTATAGCAAGAGGTGGGTGCTGAAATAAGGAAAAATAAACACTGTGAAGGCATCAAAGACAAGGTTCTCGGTCCTGAAAGGCTTCTCTTGCGGCTCACTCTGCAATAAGTAGCAGGAGAGAGAGGTTCCCTGGCTATGAGTCAGAAATATAGATCTGACTTGTGTATAAGGTGACCCCCTATATTTTTCTTTAGTGAATCAGACCTAAATTTCTTGACTTATATATGAGGATATACAGTATATACCAAAACTTAAAAAGAAATTATATTGGGCAAAATATGGGGTACATGTTGCAAGTTACTTTTCCATATGGTACAGGGGCCTTACCAACCATCTACATTACATAGCATTTGCCATCCATCAGTGGCAAATGTTAGCAGGCTGCTGGCAGTGCTGGAACAAGTGAAGGCATACCCAATAACCCTGTTATGATCGCTTCTGCAGCATTTACTGCTGACTGCAGTGGTATTGCAAACCAAGCAGTTCTAATGTCATTACATGCATTTGCTTGCATAGTTTGGTTTGCACTTAAACTAGTTGCTGATTCCATCTGCAGTCGCTCTGAAGTTAATGACAGTTTAATATGCTTTTGTGTAAACAAACATTGTCTGCTGCAATGGAGGGGCAATCCCTTTCCTGCAGGCTGCATATCATTGTCTGCCTTTTCCTGCTATCAGCCTGTGATTAATTACCATTCACTTGTGTGGGAATCTGCAGGTCTGCTCCCATTGGATGACCTCAGTATAAAGAACTGCTTCCTGCAATGCCTCATGGGCTACCATAGTCTCAGATCCTGTCTGTTACTCTGCCCGTGCCCCACCTCGTTCCTAGTCCGTGTGGACTGCGCTGACTCCTGCGAAGGGGTCAGCGAGTCCTCCTAGTTCTGCTCTTGTTTCTAGAAGTTGTTACTTTGCTTGTCTTGTGTCATATATTGGTTCATCGCCAATATATACGCATACTTGCACGTTTATTATTTTCCTTGTATTCGTGTTACGTTGATACATCAGTGTCGCTGATATATACGTACACGAACTGTTTATATCCTGTGTTCCGTTAGTCAGCGTTCCAGCACGCTGAGCTAGTTATCCTGTTCCTGGTCCTGTTTGTGGATTGCGTTCATCTCTGCGAAGAGATAGCGAATCCTTCTGAGTCCTGTTCCCTGTATTACTCCAGTCTTAGTCAGAGTTCCTGCTTATGTCATATATCGGTTCATTGCCGATATATACATATGTTAGTCAGACGTTACAAATAGTTTCATTGATAGCTGTAATTGTAATACGCTAGGAAATCATAATTATTGTATATTTATCTGTGTTACGTTCATCTATCTTGATCCTGCTATTTCCTGACTATCCTGTCCTGTCTTTGTGAGGCACGCCATTGCTGCAAACGCATTGACTACCTCATTCCAGTCTGTTTTATTGTGGACGCTTGCTGTCACTAAGTAGTGGCTAGTTAAGCAAGCGTTCATTCTGTCTACCTGTCCTGATCTCCTCAGTCCTGGTTTATGCGCTCAGCGCTACTTTGCGCTGAGACGTTATTACGAAAGTGTTGTTTGTGGCTGTTCGGATCTGCACCGGCTCTGTGCACCACAATCTCCTATTGGAGTCAGTCCTCTCCTCCACTAAACTGGGGATATCCTGATTCCTTGTGCTGGTGTGTGTACCTCCTTCACGTCAGCTTATGTGTTGCATGCTGACTGTGGAGATTACACCTCCAAGCTTAACAAACCCATAGGCAAGCTGCTGTGTTTACCTTAGACGCGGAAAGAGCATTGGACGCTGTGCAATGGGGCTGGCTAGATCAAGTCTTGTTGCGTATGGTTTTGGAGGAGCATTTATGATCTTTTTTCACCAACTATACAAGGAACCAAAGGCCAGGTGTATACTCCGGAGTATTTATCATCACACTTTGGACCCAGTCATCTAGCTTTTACAATTTGGCCCTTGTCAATGTCGATCAGATTTGTATAGCATTTTCCTCCTTCCAACAAAACAACATTTATTACCTGTTTGTGGCTGTTCGGATCTGCACCGGCTCTGTGCACCACAATCTCCTATTGGAGTCAGTCCTCTCCTCCACTAAACTGGGGATATCCTGATTCCTTGTGCTGGTGTGTGTACCTCCTTCACGTCAGCTTATGTGTTGCATGCTGACTGTGGAGATTACACCTCCAAGCTTAACATTATGGTAGCCCCATTACCAATCCCCATTGTGGGGGGGGGGGGGGGGTTCCCAGCAAAAATGACACTGTTTGTTATGGTTCCTGTTCCTTTAAGAAATTTGAGAAACTCAATTCTGAAACAGAAAATGAGTTTTTTTCTGAATGTACCAGGTTCCTGGCCAATCCCGAGCTCCAGGCTACTCCTGTTTCAACGTGGGCCCCCCAGCTAGTTTATGTTTTATTTAAGGGAAGATTGTTTCAGTGGGCCTACGATGTCTTGGATCATACCAATTTAAAAGAGAGACCACTGGAATTTCTAGCGTTTGTGATCCATAACTGGCTGCGCAAAACCGATTTGCCTAGCCCTTTTGATAAGCTCCTGGCAGCTTGTCAATCAGCTGCTCCTTCTACTGCCTACAAAAATAATCAGCAAGCAGATAATTGTTCTGATAACTTTTCTTCTGCTAAGGCAGCAGGGTCTAAAGCCAAACGTAAACGCTCCAAAAGAAAAGCGTTACAATCAGCGGAGTCGTTGCCCTTGGCGACTGCGCATCAGATCTGTAATGAGACTCCGCCAGTAGCAGATAATGAAATTCAGTCACCATTCAGGGGAGTCAAATGGACCTATGAAACTACTAATGAACTTTCATTGCTAGCCAGGGAAAATAAAAGTTCTTGTTTAAATGAATTATCTGAATATGATTATGAAGATATATTACAGAGTATTGAACAGATCAATTTATTCGTGCAGCAAGGGAAATTTGCATACACTACAGTTCAACACTTGCTACAGGTATTGGAGATCCTTAGGAATAAGAAATCAGCCAATCACCTGCTAAATAACCCAATGTATGTTTCTGCCACTAACACATTTGCAAACTCTGATCAGCCGGAATGCTCAGCTGTTAAATATGCATGGGATCCTCCATTTGAGAAAGGAGAGATGGAAGCCCTGGTCTATGAATGGAAGAAAGATGCAAGTTCATTTTGTCAGTTTTACAGTGCAAAAAGTGAATTAGTATTGAATGCATGCATTAAGTCTGCCTATAACCTAATAAAAACTGGTGTGTGTGGGTATGACTTTGTGGCTCCATTGATCGATGTGTGGAAGATGATTTTGGACGATTTTTATGCGATTCAATCAGTTGATACCAGGGAAGACACACTGTCAATTGGAGACTGTCCCACTTCTCCAGTTACTGAGTCCCTGCCATGTCTTGTGAATGTTCCTGTAACTCCACCCTGTACCATGGATAACTCAGTGTTACTTCCCAGTAAAACAGAAGCCACTGATACTTTCTTAACTTTGCCCTGCACAAATTTCTCAGCAGAGAATCCAGAGGTCCTGCTGACTTCTGAGTCCAGCCTAGCCAGTACTCATGAGTCTTTGTTCAGTGAAACAGACATTAGAAAATCATCGCCTGCCTCTGCAAACACTTCTGTAGAATTTACCTGTGTTAATAAAGTTCAACTCCTGTCTGATCCAGCAGATGCCAATAGATGCACTACATTAGTTTCTGAGTCCCAGCAATCCTGTCTAGAAACCTCAGAACCCCAGCATCTGAATTTTCCAATTTTACAATTGAATAGTGCTTCAGATGCACAAACTTTGTGTCTTGATCTTCCTGTCTCTACACCTCGCTCTAGTTTCGTGAATAGCTCAGAGCATCTGCTATGTGAACCTGAAATCGTAGAATTATTACCTTGTTCAGAAAATGTTCCAGTGAATTTGCCCTGTACCATGAATTGTGCAGTAGATTTCTCCAATGAAACTCAGGTCACAGAATCATTATGCTGTCCAGCAGGTGCTTCCATGGTTTTGCCCTGCAATATGGACTGTTCAGTGATCCTGTCCAGTGAAGCTGTGGTCGCAGAGTCTTATGCTTCACCCAGTACTTTGGATACTTCAAACCCTCTAGCAGAGGAGTCTGAGGCACTGCTTACCTCAGTTGGTGTTGCAGTAATATTCACTTGTCTAGCAGCTGTTTTGGAATTACAGTCTGCTCTAATAAAACTTGATGAATTTCTGCCCAGCAAAGCAGAAGCCATTGAAATATTGTCCTCGTTAGCAAGTGTGTTAGATACCTTGCCCTGTACACAGTCTGATTTAACCAATATTGTTGAGTCCCTCTCCAGTGTTGTAACAGCCGAGGAACTCCAGCCCTGTCCTCTGAATGTTTCAGAAGTCTTGCCCTGTAACATGGATAATTCTGACTCGCTGGAAAAAATAGTAGAAATCTCAGAATTTCAGTCCGGGTTAATGAGTGTTTCTGAAACCCAGCCCTGTATCCTGGAAAATTCTGGTTTTCTGCCCGGTGTGGCAGTAGTTCCAGAGTCCCCTTCCTGTCCAGTGAGTTTCTCAGTTTTGCCTAGTTCAGTGGGGATTGCTGCAATATTGACTTGTTTTGCAGCCCTTCATGAGCTCCAGTCCAGTGTATTTGATGAGTCTCTGTCTAGTCCAGAAGAAGCTATGGGAACCCTGTCTAGTTCAGTGCATACATCAGAAGATTTGCCCTGTCTTGTAAATGCCCCTGAACATGATTTGTTAATAACCCTGCTGGAATCAGCGACATCTAAGTCTGATCCTGCAGTTTTTAGTGAGAATCCAGTAACTGTGAAGTCTAGTCATGATGAATTTTTTTTGCCCAGTTCTGGTTTCGGTCCTGTCTTGACTGACTTTGAGGTTCGCAGTTCCTTGACATGCCCAGAGGTTTCTCTTGTGCCGTTGTGCCCAGATGTGCTTCGTATGCCAGAGTGCCCAGATGTGTCTGTGTTAGCGTGCTCACGTGCTTCCCTAGTGGAGACATGTTCTGATGTTGCCGGTTGGCCTGCATGCCCGGAGATGGTTCTGGTCCCTAAAAGCCCTGATCTTGATGTTTGTCCTTGTGACCCTGACTCTGGAGTTGCCCTGGGTTCCATAGGGGTTCTTGATAGTTCTCCATGTGAGCCTAAGGGGCGTTCTGACCTGTGGGGATCTCTTTGGAGCTTCCAAGTGTTCTGGGAGATCTCTGAGGAAACTTGTCCTGGTACCTTGGACTGGTTCAACAGTGGGTTTTGTGTTGGTAAGGACAGTTCCGGTGGGCATTGCAAAGGACAGTCCTTGGAAGGCGGTGGGTATCGCTCAGAGAGTTTCTTGGGGTTGTTTTCTGGAAGTCGTGGTTCTGATGGGTGTCACACTGAGGCTTGTAGTGCTGACGGGCATGGTTCGGTAGGTTCTGGTTCCAATTGGTCTAGTTTTGGTGAGACTGATTCGGGAATTTGGTTTTGTCGGGCTGATCCGACCTTCATGAATTTTCAGTCAGATCAGTTTGCTGGATTTCCCACTTCTGATTTTTTGGTTTGGGTGGTTCAGGAGAAATATGTCAGTTTTCATAGGCGTCCAGAGGCCGCGTTTAAGGGAGGGGGTACTGTTATGATCGCTTCTGCAGCGTTTACTGCTGACTGCAGTGGTATTGCAAACCAAGCAGTTCTAATGTCATTACATGCATTTGCTTGCATAGTTTGGTTTGCACTTAAACTAGTTGCTGATTCCATCTGCAGTCGCTCTGAAGTTAATGACAGTTTAATATGCTTTTGTGTAAACAAACATTGTCTGCTGCAATGGAGGGGCAATCCCTTTCCTGCAGGCTGCATATCATTGTCTGCCTTTTCCTGCTATCAGCCTGTGATTAATTACCATTCACTTGTGTGGGAATCTGCAGGTCTGCTCCCATTGGATGACCTCAGTATAAAGAACTGCTTCCTGCAATGCCTCATGGGCTACCATAGTCTCAGATCCTGTCTGTTACTCTGCCCGTGCCCCACCTCGTTCCTAGTCCGTGTGGACTGCGCTGACTCCTGCGAAGGGGTCAGCGAGTCCTCCTAGTTCTGCTCTTGTTTCTAGAAGTTGTTACTTTGCTTGTCTTGTGTCATATATTGGTTCATCGCCAATATATACGCATACTTGCACGTTTATTATTTTCCTTGTATTCGTGTTACGTTGATACATCAGTGTCGCTGATATATACGTACACGAACTGTTTATATCCTGTGTTCCGTTAGTCAGCGTTCCAGCACGCTGAGCTAGTTATCCTGTTCCTGGTCCTGTTTGTGGATTGCGTTCATCTCTGCGAAGAGATAGCGAATCCTTCTGAGTCCTGTTCCCTGTATTACTCCAGTCTTAGTCAGAGTTCCTGCTTATGTCATATATCGGTTCATTGCCGATATATACATATGTTAGTCAGACGTTACAAATAGTTTCATTGATAGCTGTAATTGTAATACGCTAGGAAATCATAATTATTGTATATTTATCTGTGTTACGTTCATCTATCTTGATCCTGCTATTTCCTGACTATCCTGTCCTGTCTTTGTGAGGCACGCCATTGCTGCAAACGCATTGACTACCTCATTCCAGTCTGTTTTATTGTGGACGCTTGCTGTCATTAAGTAGTGGCTAGTTAAGCAAGCGTTCATTCTGTCTACCTGTCCTGATCTCCTCAGTCCTGGTTTATGCGCTCAGCGCTACTTTGCGCTGAGACGTTATTACGAAAGTGTTGTTTGTGGCTGTTCGGATCTGCACCGGCTCTGTGCACCACAATCTCCTATTGGAGTCAGTCCTCTCCTCCACTAAACTGGGGATATCCTGATTCCTTGTGCTGGTGTGTGTACCTCCTTCACGTCAGCTTATGTGTTGCATGCTGACTGTGGAGATTACACCTCCAAGCTTAACAAACCCATAGGCAAGCTGCTGTGTTTACCTTAGACGCGGAAAGAGCATTGGACGCTGTGCAATGGGGCTGGCTAGATCAAGTCTTGTTGCGTATGGTTTTGGAGGAGCATTTATGATCTTTTTTCACCAACTATACAAGGAACCAAAGGCCAGGTGTATACTCCGGAGTATTTATCATCACACTTTGGACCCAGTCATCTAGCTTTTACAATTTGGCCCTTGTCAATGTCGATCAGATTTGTATAGCATTTTCCTCCTTCCAACAAAACAACATTTATTACCTGACTTTTCACTAGATGCCTAATCCTACCCCTTCACAAGGGTGACTGTGATACATTTAAAAAAATCAAATTTTTTTTAATGTTTAGTAACATTTATCTGTGCATCTTTTGCAGTCGTCTATTGCTTGATCAGAACCATATTTGATTGTGTGATTTATTTAAAAATCTAGGTGTGATTTGCCTTCCTAAAACAGAAGGTACTTTGGATAATTCAGCTTTAAAGCGGAATATAACCCTGCATTTCAACTTTGCTCTAAAATATTATTTACAGCATATTATATGCAAAAAGCATTTTTTTTACTAGACCAGCATTGGAAGGGTTAAACACAGAGGTTTAAAGTTCCGTGGAGAGATATGCAGAAGTTCAGATTGCTACATTCTATTTAGTTGAATGTATTTATTGATAAATGTTACACACTCTTTGGCTGTCCTCCAGCTCCTTCTCAGTCAGAGAGATGAGTCACATTCAACACTTAGATACATTTATGTAAACAAAATGTATCTATTTCAGCTTCAGATGCGTCTGCAGAAATCTCCAGGAACTTTAAAGGCCTGTGTAACCCTTCCAATGCTGGTCTAGTAAAAAAAAAAAATGCTGGTTGCAAATAATATACTGTAAATAATGTTTTATAGCAAAGTTGAAATGCAGGGTTATATTCCGCTTTAAGTGAACAACCATGCTTACCCACAATGCACCGCTACTGAATATGCAAATTATCTCTTGATGCCCTTGTAGCCAGGCTTGTATCTAGAACCGCTGGTGTGTATCACGCCTATAGCTTTAAATTTTATGCAGCCACATCAACCCCACAAGTAGACAGCCTGTTTCAGACTTCGGGTGCTCCTCAGTACATTGCAGGGATCTAAGAACTTTGAACAGTTTTTTTGCCCATTTTAACCATTTCGTAATGATTTCCATTTTCAAATCTGCCTTGAAAAAATTGACCATTAAAAAGTGATTGGTTGTTATCCACCTGTTTATTTTCAGCTTGACTAAGATGCAGTTGGAAACAAAAGATATAGACCCAGTTCTTTTTTCCAAAATGGTAAATCTGGAGGAAGTAGACCTCTCCGGGAACTCACTATCCGAGATCCCAGAAAAGATCAACTTGCCTAAACTGAAGGTGCTGAATGTCAGTGACAATCAGATTGAAGATGTAACCTCTCTGCGACAGTTTCCCAGTCTGGAGGAAGTCCTGTATGAAGAAAATCTCTACCTGACAGTAAGTGACAGATTTAATTGTGCCTTCAGTCTTTGGAAAATCAATGTATAGCAAAGTGTTAATTACCAATAAGCTTTCACTGATGTGCTTGAACCGTCCCCTGGTGTAGGGTTTATCATACCGAGTAGCTAGGAGTACGTAGCTATTTGGAATTGAAGTTTGGGATCGGGCTGCCCATGGCGAGGGGGGAGGGGGGGGGTAAACTTACCCAATGCGTCTGCCTTAGACGTTGTACTTCATTCTCGTTCCACGTCATTCCCATGCTTCCTTCTTCCGGGTTGATTAGCCTGACTCGGAATAACCGTTAAGGAAGTTAAAGACACAAAGGATAAGTGTGCCGGGTCTCCATAAGGCGCGACACACAGTGTTTTGGACTGACTGATCCTTTCTTAAAGGGGATCCGAGATAAACTTTTACTCATTGCGTAATTGTGTTCCTTTCATATAGTTTATTGGGCATTCCTCAAGCCAAATACTTGTTTTGTTTTATTACTCTAATTCCCTATAAACTAAACAAGCCTCACCCACAACTTTTCACAGTGCCTTGGCACTGAAGTAAGGGCTTATGGGAGCTCAGTCTGGGCAGGAGGAGATTACTAGCCAGAGATTTCAGAGGGAGAAGGAGAGGGGACTGAATTTACACACAGGCAAGCTGATAGCATCTTCAGCCCTCAGCCTGTGACAATGTGACAAACAGAACATGGCTGCCCTCATTGTATCACAGGATTAATAATCATAAAACGTTGAAGCTGTGTGCAGCTAGATATGCTGTGTAAACTATCTAAACTTTAGATAAGATATATAGACAAGTTACTTGTTATAGTTAGTTTTTCATCTTGGATCCGCTTTAAGCTGTCAGGTCCAATGCATTGGATCTGACAGGTTGAGGAAGGACCAGTCAGTGCTGACAGGTTTGCTTTATGCTGTTATGGACCAGACAATTTATCACACTTAAATGTAAATGACTGTCTGATAATTATAGATTTATTTTGTTGCCGCTCTAGCTAATATTGATGTTGTTTTAGGGCTTGTTCACACTGCAGGCGTTTTTGGCTTTTTTTTTTAAAAACGCCCCCCGACCGCGTGGACTATAAATGTCTATGAGAAGGTTCATATCAGCGCGGGTCGTGCGCTGTCCGTTCAGTAAAGCGCTGCATGTACCATTTTTGAGGTAATTTCGCCTCAGTGGAAAGTATAGGGGAAATTCAAAACGCTCACAAAATCGCTTTATGTAGCAGTTGCGTTCGTGTTCAGAATAAATACATTGTATTTATTATTTTCCGAGTCGAAGCGTTCACTTCCTGACTTGCGTCAGGGAGTGAATTACAAAACCTCTCGGAAAAAACGCTTAGAAAACCGCTAAGCACAAAAATGAATCGCCCACACAAGCGCCGGGAATCGGGAAAAAGACGCCTCAAAAATAGCCCACCACGGACAAACACGCGAGCCGAACGCAATGTGAACAAGGCCTTAGGGAATCAATGTCTCGGGTGAATGCTCTGCTTTCCAGATGAGAATGTTTTTGTTTTGTTTTTTATTATTATTATTATTATTATTATTATTATTATTATTAATAAATATATATATATATATATATATATATATATATATATATATATATATATATATATATATATATATATATATATATATATATATATATATATATATATATATATATATATATATATATATAATTTTTTTTAATAAGACTACATGTAAATATTAATTAATTGCATTTTTTAAATGGTTGTCATATACTTATTGCAATATAATCTCCTTTTCACTCAGGTCAGTGATAACTACAAAGTCTGCTGTCTTCTACCGAAGCTGCGACGATTGAACAATAAAGATATCACTTCTCTAGCCAATCACATTCGGTTTGTCAACCACCGAGAACTGTCCTCTAGGGTAAGTCTATGCTCATCAGCCAGGATTGGGCACACAAATATACAGACCACAGCTCCCAGTAAGGGAATCTACAGGTAAACAAATAATATGCAAAGCTTATGACCAGTTTCTTTTAACGCACCCACCTAAGTAATAAAAGGAGTGTACCCTCCACATTCCTCCTTTCCCCATGAGGTCATCAACCCTTCATGGTGGACCTTATCCTCACTCCCTCTTTCATCCCCCCTCCCCCCTCATTCTTTAAATTAGACATGTCCCCAGGGCCTGTTGAAGCCATAATGGGGGCCTGGGGTAAAATTAACCTGGGGGCGTCCCTTGCCCCCCACATCATATTCAGCCCCCAGAGCCAGCTACCCCCCAAGATTTCAATGTCCCCCCCCCCCCCCTCAAATTTACTGTGTTCCCCAGGGCTTCTGCACCATTTTTGGCAGCATAGCAACTCAACTGTTCTGACGTGCTGCTCCAATCCGTGCACTCTCATCTTCATCTGTCCCGGTGCACTGCTTTTCAGTTACCTGACATGTTATTGCGTACTGACAGGCGAGGGGTCATGGAGAAGAAGCAGCCAGCGAAGATGAAGATGGGGAGCACCAGCGGAGCAGTGTGCCAGGACAGCAGGACGGGAGAGTTGTTATGCTGACAAGGCTTTGCAGGGGTCGAAGGAAGCACAAGTGTGTAAGTGTGTGTGTGTGTGTGTGTGTGTGTGTGTGTGTGTGTGTCAGGGCTGTGGAGTCGGAGTCGTGGAGTCGGAGTCGTGGAGTCGGGCAATTTTGGGTGCCTGGAGTCGGAGTCGGGAAAAAATGCACCGACTCCTAATGAATTTGTAACTGTAATTAAAATAGAAAATATGATAAAATGTTCTATTTCTCAGATAATAGTCATTAAAAATAATGTATATATACAGTATATATACAGTAATAGCTGTGCTTAGTCCACAAAAATGAAATAAACCAATCAAAATTAGTTACTTGTGCTGCTTCAATAAAGCAGTCCCCGTATTTTTAAGGTCAGATATACACATCTGATTGTGACTTTATATATGATGTGTACACAGGAATCTCTTATATATGTTATGGCCAAAACCAGAAATCGGCCAATTCTAGAATTGGCCGGCCGTTTCTAGAACTGGCCGATTTGACGTCGGCCAAAGTCCAAAATGCTGGGAATTTCTGACATTGGCCGGCCAGTTCTAGAAACGGCCAAAGTCAGTCGGCCAAAGTCCAAAACGCACAAATCCCAGAACATCCTGGGTCCTGTCCAGCACCGTGAATGGCACTCGGAACTTCCTCTCTGCTCTGAAAGATGCAGCATAATAATCTTTTTAAAGAAAAGCATTTCTTAGTTACAGCTGATACAAATCCTGCAATAAATCGGCAGTGTGTCTACATCCTGCTTTCTTGGGAGCAGACATATTGATAACATCCTGTGCTTTTAAATTAGCTGCTCTGCTGTGGCAGTCAGGTGACACAGGGGAGAGATCAAATTACAGTGGTGATTAGTCATAGATGAAGGGGGCTTTTCTGGGTGCTTTGCTGGGCACTTTGCATGGCTGTGGGTGCTTTGCTGGGGGGCTGTGCATGGCTGGGGGTGCTTTGCTCGGGGGCTGTGCATGGCTGGGGGTGCTTTGCTGGGGGGCTGTGCATGGCTTCGGGGAGGTGTCTTTGCTGGGTGCTTTGCATAAATGCAGGTGCTTTTCTGGGGGGCTGTGCGTGGCTGTGGGTGCTTTGCTGGGGGGCTATGCATGGCTGGGGGTGCTTTGCTGGGGGGCTGTGCATGGCTTCGGGGAGGTGTCTTTGCTGGGGGGCTATGCATAAATGCAGGTGCTTTTCTGGGGGGCTGTGGGTGGCTGTGGGTGCTTTTCTGGGGGGCTGTGCGTGGCTGTGGGTGCTTTTCTGGGGGGCTGTGCATGGCTGTGGGTGCTTTTCTGGGGGGCTGTGCGTGGCTAGGGGTGCTTTGCTGGGGGGCTGTGCATGGCTGTGGGTGCTTTGCTGGGGGGCTATGCATGGCTGTGGGTGCTTTGCTGGGGGGCTATGCATGGCTGTGGGTGCTTTGCTGGGGGGCTATGCATGGCTGGGGGGTATTTGATGGCTGGAAATGCATGGTCGGGGGGGGGGGGGGGGGCTATGGGCTTTGCTGGGTGCCTTGCATAGCTGGGGGTGATTTGCTGGGCTGGGGGAGCTTTGCTGCAGACCTCCAATCAGGGCGACCAGAGAGGTGGAGAAAGGCAGAGCAGCGCAGCGCACTCGCTACCCGCCCGGACCCATACACTTCATATGCGGAAGTGTTCAATGACACTTCTGCATTGAAGTGTTCGGGTCCTGCGGGTCTCGCGTGAGCTGGCAGCTGCTCTGCCTCTCTCTGCCTCGCTGGTGCGGTCGCCCTGATCGGAGGTCTGAGTAGCGGGGGAGGAGAGGGGAGCTGAGATTTCTGGCGGTGGGGAGAGGAGAGCAGCTGGCCGGCAGTAAGGGGGACTTCGGGACTTGGCCGGCCGGGTGAAATCACAACGCGTTCTGGCCGGCCAAAGTCCGATAATCACACACATTTCTTACTTTGGCCGCATGAGCCGGCCACTTCGCATTCTGACCGGCCAGAACCCGAAGTGGCCAGACTTCGGGTTCTGGCCGTAACATATATACTAAATAACATCTATGCTGTAAGAATAAAGCCTGATGTGTAGCTGTGTCACTAATAGAGATGGTCAATGAGATGGAAATAATTCTGCACTGATGCTGATTTATGCAAATGTATGCACTCCCTTTGCTGATGAAATCAAATAATTTGATATGTTGTTAAAATTTGGTTTGGTGACTACAAATTAAAGGGTACCTGAGACGGATGAAAAGTAAAGTTTGTTTATACATACCTGGGGCTTCCTCCAGCCCCCTTCAGGCTAATCAGCCCCTCGCTGTCCTCCACCACCTGGATCTTCTGCTATGAGTCCTGGTAATTCAGCCAGTCAGCGCTGTCCGGCCACATGCCGCTTCCACAGCCAGGAACATTCTGCACCTGCGCAATAGTGCTGCACAGGTGTAGTATGCTCCTGGCGGCGGAGTGTGTTCATGCGCACTATGCCCGACTGGCTCAAGTACCTGGACTCATAGCAGAAGATCCAGGTGGTGGAGGCGGACAACGAGGGACTGATTATCCTGAAGGCGGCTGGAGGAAGCCCAAGGTATGTATAAAACTTTAATTTCATCTGTCTCAGGTTTACTTTGTTACACAGTAGTACTATACTCTACATATGCACTCCCCACAGAGCTGCAGGGAATCCACTGAGAATGCTGCGCACATTGAACACAGAGGTGTTGTCTGTCACCCATAAACCTTGTTCAGATTGTGCATGAAGAATGTGTAATAGAGGAAGAATCTCCTCATTCCCCTACAGAGTACCTGCACATCATTCTTACATGTACCCACACTTACATTGCCTAGGGCCTGATAGATGTTCTTTGTTCCGGTTTGTACCTTTTACAAGTACTCTTACCAAGGACTAGTTTTAGTCTAAAGGGAATAAATATAGTAGTCTACATATCCTTCTCACTTCAGTTGTCTTGTAAAATTCCTAAGCGTTGGCAGTTAAGAGACGAATTTCATGTTACATACTTTTAATCAACAAAATTGTAATATGCAAATTAGAGGAGTCGAGGAGTCGGAGTCGGTGGATTTTTGGACCGACTCCACAGCCCGTGTGTGTGTGTGTGTGTGTGTGTGTGTGTGTGTGTGTCTCCAGCAGCGCTCATGGGCCCTGGGGTATTTTACATCTATCGTCGCCATAGACCAACATTGGATGAGTGAAGTATATTGCCCCTTTTATCTGAGGGGAAGGTGGGTGGTAAATATGGCCAACGCCGTTCAATCAAACAAAGGGGAGGTTCCTTATGCTGGAGATGCGGGACACATACGGGAACCCTGATACACATATTTTGGAGCTGCCCAGCCCTTGGCCCATTCTGGGATGCCATAAAGACCATTATCACGCAGGTAACTGGGGTCGAGGCCTCCGAAGATCCTGCCTATTATCTGCTGCATAACACACCGAGAACACTTGGGAAATATAAGAAATCCCTTTCCAAACATTTGATTAATGCGGCCCGCATAATTATCGCCAGACATTGGAAGTCACCCCAGGCCCCTTCAATAGCTGAATGGCTGCTCGAGATTAAAGCAACCGAACGCATGGAGGACCTATCACACACAATCTATTCAAAAAACGAACAGTTCTTGAAAACATGGAGACCTTGGTTTGAATTTACTGAATCTGATGAATATAAAAATAGAATGGGGAATTAACACACCCCCCATCCCACCACCCTGGCGTAGTGTGAGCGTCTTGTTTTATATAAGATATGATGGAGACTCTTTGAAACCAAAAATTTTATACAGACATCTGTGGTTCCCTGTACATCTGGGGCCGGCCGGACCTTCTCTCTCTTTCTCTTCTTTTCTTCTTACTGTGTTTGTGTTGTCTTCTGTCCTGTCTTGTATTGTCTTTTGTTCTGAACCAGCTCTAACAGGGAAATAAACGTACCTGGACAGCTTGAACCGAGATATCTTAGGAGGGTGTATCCTGAGTGTATGTTCCCTCTGGGCCTCAGGTGCACCAGAAATATTGAAACCTAAGTGGAACCCTTTCCGGTTTACTAAGTCATACACATGGGGGCAGCCATGTGTTATAGAGAAGCGATGTTATTGCCAATTTCTCATTGTCATTTAAAATAGAATACCTGTTTTAGCTGAAATGTTTTAGATATATTCACTGTGCCCTGTTATTATTGGCATGGTGACGCTGGTTGGTCACCTGGTCATTGTAAAACATGTGAATTTCGGGCACGATGTGAAGCGCTTTGTGTCTTTTTGTTATTATTGTTAAACAAAAACTTTTTTCAAAAATAAAAATCTTTAAAAAAAAAAAAAAAAAGCAAAACACTCTTATATAGCTGAGGAAACAATGCTGATAAGGTTTTAGTGCTAAATGTTGTTCTGTTTGTTTTGCAACTGAATAAAGCAGATTTTTTATAAGACTGTCAATCAAACAAAGGGGAGATTAAAATTAGTGTGTGTGTTTTATGGCCTGCTTCCAAAAGCCACTAAATGGTACAATAAAAACATTCGATTTTCCCATTTAATCGACCTAAATGCTCAAATCGAATGAAAGTCAAAAAGAATATTTCTTTTTGATCATGACAAACAAATTATTCTATTTTTTCAATAAAAATCTATCAGACATATTGGAAAAATCTTTATACTCAATCTAATGGAGTAATCGCACGAAATGATCTAATCGGAAAAAATTGTTCCATGTATGGGCACCATTAGGGAGAAAGCATGACTGAAGTGCCACAGCAGCTTCCCTCCGCAACACCCTGGGAACCAAACCAGAAGATGCTGCTTGATGTTATCACTGGATCTTCACCAGTGATACTGTGTTATTGGGGTTTTCAGGGGTTTTTTATTGAATGGGGAGGAGAAACCTAAGCCATTGAAAGGGGGAAATAAATCCTGGCCATCCTCTATATACTGAAATGGCGCACACATGCCATTAAATGTTCAGTGTGGCAGCAAAGTACGGTCATTTTAATATAAATGTATGTGTTATCATAGGTGGAAAATTACTGGGAAAAGAACTACAAGGACAAGCTTCCCAATGAGCCCACACCAACCATGATTAAATCTGTTAGTAAAGAGTTTTTGAAGTCTGTGGAAAATCATGTGAAGTATGGTCCAAACTCTCTGAAAGACTTCACCAAGTGGAAGGTAAGACCTCAAACCTTAGATTGCAGAAGAAACTCTGTCCTACCTGCTCTGGAAGGACAGAACTAGTTGTTGATTATGAGTGGCTGAACGTGGACATGAAATCGTGTACAGGACACAAGGAGGAAAACACAGATTAATCCACCCTGTATGTATTTAGAGAGTTTAGCCTGTCTAATTCCACAACTGTAATTTGATCTCTGAGCTGTGCCAGCACAACTAACTTGTAAAAACAGGATGTTAACCCTATGTCTGCTTCCATGAAAGCAGGAAGTAGACATACTGCAGATTTATTGCAGGATTTCTATCAGCTGCAACAAATACATATTTTTCTGTAAAGATTATTATGCTGTTTATCTTTTAGAGCAGAGAGGAAGTTCTGAGTTCGGTCCACTTTAAAAAGATACTTGCACACTACATGCGATTCCGATTTTAATTTTTTTCTACAATTCAATTTTTGATTCAGATTAAAAAAATAAAGTACTGCATGCTTCTACGTTTTTTAATCGGAATCATAAATCAAATCGTATTAAAAATCGGTATTGCATGTAGTGTGCAGGAGGCCTTAAGCCAAAAAAAAAACCTCAGCAGTTATCCTGTGCCTACGCCGACCTTCCGCGGCCCCCCAGGAAGCAGGGGTGACCCCCTCAAAGCTGTCAGGTCATGGTCAGTCGGAGGCTACTGCACATGCGCGGCCCTGTGCCTGTACGCACCCTGATCACGCTACCATCGGAAATAACGGTTTGCGCATGCATACGGTTTTCCTGTACTGTGCATGCGTTAAACTTTTCCGCGCATGGGGACGTGATGAGGAGGCGTGTGGCTGTTCCGCTTGGAGGGGATCGCTGCAAGATGCCCCAGTGAACTTTAAAATGATAAACAGTTTGGTAGATCTAAGCCAAAGCCAAACAAATATAAAAATCGAAAACCTCTCCACTCAAACTCTACTATATTATAGTACACATCAAAGCTAATGGTTTTTCTTTTTCAGGTAGTTGTTTGTTATGGAGGTCCACCCATTACATACTGAAAGGCATTGTTGTTCTCAGCATCAATCTGTTTTTCTATTATCTACCAACCCCTCTAGAGGAACCCTGAGATAAGTGGAATATGAAAGGCACTCTGACCTTGTGAGAGGGATATGGAGGCCTCCATATTTAATTCCTTTTAAATTATGCTTATTGCCTGGCTGCCTTGCTGACCCTTTGCCTCCAGTACTTTAGGCCAAAGACCCCAGAACAAGGATGCAGGCCATGCTTGATTTAGTTGTTTGTTTCAGACACTGATGAAGGCAGAAATATCAGTAAGACAGCCACACAGGCACTGCAATTTAAAGGAATTTTGTATGGCAGGCTACATATCCCTCACCACTACAGGTTTACTTAAATAAAGAACAAAAAAATGCAGGTTGATTGTATGTGATGCTAACCTGCTGGCTTAAAGGCACCTGAGCACCGGGGTGCTCCTAAATTAAAGGCACCTGAGCACCGGGGTGCTCCTAAATTAAAGGCACCTGAGCACCGGGGTGCTCCTAAATTAAAGGCACCTGAGCACCGGGGTGCTCCTAAATTAAAGGCACCTGAGCACCGGGGTGCTCCTAAATTAAAGGCACCTGAGCACCGGGGTGCTCCTAAATTAAAGGCACCTGAGCACCGGGGTGCTCCTAAATTAAAGGCACCTGAGCACCAGGGTGCTCCTAAATTAAAGGCACCTGAGCACCAGGGTGCTCCTAAATTAAAGGCACCTGAGCACCGGGGTGCTCCTAAATTAAAGGCACCTGAGCACCGGGGTGCTCCTAAATTAAAGGCACCTGACCCCCGGGGTGCTCCTAAATTAAATATATAAAACGAACCTTCCCTTAAGAAAGGTTCGTAAATGCTGTGGGGTTTTTTGATGGGCTGTGTGCATTTACTTACCTATGTTTATATGGGGGCTTGCATCTTCTCTGTCATTGTGCCGCACTACAGAAGGATGAAATACCTGCGGTGATGTAGCGTGCCTCTGGCCACGGCAGTGCATGCTGGGAGATGTAGTCCATTCATGTGATTATATCTCCTAGCTTGTGGACTCAGAGCACTGGATCTGCATACTGTACTTACTTTGGGTCAATCATTCAGAAAGTGTTGGTTGCTAAGGATCAACTCAAATGCTTGGGTACACACGATGCGTTTTTTTTGATCGATTTTCCGTCCGATCGATTTCCGATTCAAATTTCTGATCGATTTTCCAATTCGATTCTGTCATCTTTTCTTATCTATTTCCATTCACTTCTGTGAGAAATCAATAAGAAAAACGATCGAAAATAAGATCGGACATATCGGAAATTAACTATCGAACCATCTATCTAACGCAAAATTGTATGGTGTGTACCTAGCATAAAGCCAGAAATCCATGTTTTTCTCTCTTCATGGTCTTTTTTAGACTAATGTGCTGCGGTGCGATTCAGAAAAATTGCATTGCAGCCAAAAAGCTGCACCACGCAGCATACCTGTGGTGTGACTGAAGGATAAAAAAATGAACACAGGATTTCCGGTGCACTTCCTGAAGTTGCAGGGTAACACACTGCAGGTTCTGCATTACTTCTGCAGTGCCTTATGCTTTAATAACTTGAATGGCCACTGTGACGAGCTGCGAGAGGGGGGGAACGTATTGTGACTTGACGCGGTAAGTATAAAAGGTCCTCAATATATTTACCACCATAGCAAATTACCAGTCCACCCACTACATTGCATAAGCCATATATACATATGTTATCTTGCCACTTAACCAGCTTGCACATGTCAATAGTAATTAACTGTGAAGTCTGTTATCTCACTTTCTGTTTGTTAAATACAAGTGTCTGTTGTTAATTCACCCAGGTAAAAATAATAGCAGAGGAGCTCATCTCTTCACTTTTGCATGAGAAGAAAAGGGATTCTGATACATTACCTGAACCACTATCTGCAAGTACAGATCATTCTGTGGTAAGCATTTTTTTTTCTGCAGTTTAGCAATGATTAGGTATCAGACTCACCCTGCTGCCACTCAAATCCCAGCAGCGTAAAATACTATTCCCCCTCCAAGTTGTCGCAACTCGGATGGAGAGGTAATTCGGAATCTGGCGGTCGCCTGAATTCCGAATTACCCTTATGCACTCCACGCAGTATAACATTACTGCTGTGGCTTCGCCTACTTTGGGTGCTGAGCGCCATGCGCTGAAACCTCCTGCTGTGCCACCCCAAGTAGACCCCCTCTGACTGCATATTCTTTGACTGAGATCCATCTCCTCCTTCAATGCCACTGACTTACTCAGATGGTTGATTGAGTTTTCGTGTCTGTCTACCATGTAGCTTTCGGTCACCTTATTGGTGATTGTGTAGCTGCCTTGTTTATCAAGGTGACTTACTGTCCCATGCTGCAAGATCGCAGAATGGGTGGGAGATGGAAGCCATCTTGCAAATGGCAGCTTCAAGATAATCTTCCATGGGGAAACCGTGCAGGCGAGGGAGAGGAGGAATCTTGATCAAAGAAAACAAATTGCGTGGGTGGACCGGAGGAATTCTCATTGTAGAGGTTTTCACCCCAGAAGGTTGCTTTCAATTCCCTATGTGGATTTTAAGATGCCTGTTTAGCATAAGGCCTATCTAAAACGTCTTTCAAACATTTTTTAATATTTGACCATTATGCACATATATATATATCAATATCAAGATTATAGGGTGTATGGCCAGTCCTTTTTAATAAATAGTTTACTTAATAGTGCTTTTTTTTGTCCTCCTATATCTTTCCTAAGGTCCCATTAACTCCAAGAAGGAAAAAACGTGAAATGGAGAGTGAAGTAGGGACACCTTCAAAGCGCGTACGGTCTGCTGATGTGCTCGCAACTCCTTTAACACCTAGTAGGTCATCCAGCACTCGTGAACGCCCACACAGGGGTACACCAGTCCAGAGTGCTCAAAACAGGACACCAGGCAAGAGTCAAGTGATAACTTCTGCCAGTGAGCGTGCTCAGGATACATTATCTGTACTTCATGCTGCAAGTCCTAGGAGCACACCATCAAGAAAATGCAAAGAGGAGAGGGTAGAAGACACAGAAAGACGGGAAGAAGAGATAAACAAGAAAGTGAGTAATGCCTCTTTGTATTTGTTTTCTTTCCTGATTCAAATTGAACCGTGTTGGTTGCATCTTTATATAGTTGACTGTACACTATGTGACGTTTATCCAATCAGGCAGGGGATCAGTATTTTATAAAATACTCAGAATCTAAGTCAAGCGATCGTATTTATTTCTTTTTACTCCACGGCCCTCCCCTAATATCCAAATCCCCAAAGAAATGTATAGGCTTGGTTACATTGTTTGATGGTCTAAAGTATAAATTATCACAAGATGTTTTATTTTTCCTATATCTTGTTTAGCTCGCACAGTATTAACTGCAGAAAAGGCAGTGCTTAGATGTCAGTCTTCCTTTTATAAGGTGTTAGGCCTGGGACCCACTAGCAGAACTTTCCTAAGCGCTTGTGATTTGAAAACCTCTTGCTAATGCAATGATATGGGGGATTTCTTAAAACTCCCATCCCACAAGTGAGAACACACACATAGGGCTGGTGCACACCGAGCAGGTTATCAGGCGTTTTTGCAGCCGCTTGCTGCTGCGGATCCGCTAGGGTAATGTATTTCAATGGGGTGGGCCACACCAGAGCGGGAGGCGTTTTGCTGAAACGCATACTCCCGGGGTGAGGCATTTTTTGGATTGCGGAGGCGTTTCTGCCTCCAATGTAAAGTATAGGAAATACGCAAACCGCTCTGAAACACGCCAGTTCAGAGCGGTTTTGCAGTCGTTTTTGTTACAGAAGCTGTTCATTTACAGCTTTACTGTAACAATATCTGAATTCTGCTACACAAAAACCGCTACCCAAAACCACAAAATACTAGCTGAAGCGCTTCAGAAAAATAAGAAAAAGCGTTTCAAAATCTGCTAGCATTTTGGGGATCTGCTAGCGGGTTTTGGTGTGCATCGGGCCAGAGCAAGAGCTTTTCAAATCACAAGTGCCTGGAAAAGCGCTGCTAGTTGGTTCCAGACCTTATATAATTTAACCCCTTCACTGCCAGTTTACTCTCCCAAACAGGATTTCATATACAACTTTTTCCTCGAGAAATGCTAATACCAGTTTGTGATCAAAAAATAGGTTGGTCTGGTCATCCAGACAAATGAAGAAATATTTGCAAAATTCTTGTTCGCATTGCAAAAGACTATCTAGTAAGCATTGTTGAGTCAGCTTCTCCCACTCATCATTTAACCTATTAGTAGATTCAATAGAGTTATCTCGTTTGAGATAAGTGCACTGCCTTTGACCTCAGTCGGCAGAACTGGTTGTGCTGGAAATTTTTGGAATGCTTTGATCTCTCTATACTAGCAGAAAATATAAAAACGGAAAGCAGAAATCTTCTGTTGTTGTCTCCTGCTGCCCCCTCCCCCCAGTGACAAGTGGCCAAAAATAAACATTACAGCACTACTAGTTAGAAGCCAGGAAATGTAACAGATACGAAACAGGAAAGTGCTAAAATAAATTGGCCCGGAGCACTTGGAAGACTCAAAATAAATTGGATGCTAAAGGGTTAAAAACAAGTGGCACATTGATAGCCCTGCAAAATCTGATATATCCTGTACAGCTCAAAGAACTATAGCTTCACTTTATTTCCTTTTTTTTTTTTGTTATGTACATGTTAACTATATTTGTTTGTTGGTTGCTTGTTCATTTATTGCTGATTTGCACTATACATGAATGACTGCAACTCGCACCTTGCTTTCTGTTAGTATAGCCAGGTGGAGATTTTTCTATTGTGGTATTGTGAAACATTTTTTTAGGCTATTAATGTGCCTGCTCATTGTTGTTTTGAAACCAGTGTAACTTCCAAATGAAGCTCTTCTATCAATTAGTGAATGTGCAGATGTACCATACATACACCAAATTTAATGAACCCCTCATTGCAGATGACAATAATGTTAAGGGCATACATTATAAAATCATCTACAAGCAGTTTTTGGTATTCTTGTGATGCAGTTGAAAATACAGTATTAAGCAATTAAAATGATCATGGGACTTTTGCCGACCCCTGTGGACGCAGCCACAAGAGGAGAGCCAACCCCAGAATGGTCAAAAGGATAGTGGGGATGGTAGACAAAATTCTGGGGCCCCTTTCACACTGGTACGTTTTCATTGAATTACCCATTTTTAACACAGGGTGACGCTAAAGCAATGATTGTCTATGGGAAATTTCAGATTGGGTGCGATGCGCCGGAAGTATCCGATCTGACGCTAGGTCATCAGCACGTTATGGGACAGCATCTGCGATAACGCGCATTGTCCGGAAGTCATGTAAGACGATGGTGCTGTAGATATCTTGAACTTGTGCGGAAGCCAATTTAATCTGGTTGTGCACCAGAAAAATTGCTTCCAACACATATTTCTGTCACAGGAAGTGAGCAGTACAGAGTCTTGCTTATGGTGAGTTTTGCTGCCAAGAATTACATTACCGCAGGTAGATACAAAGCTTGTTTTTAGCGGTGCTGTGCGATGTGACCATCCGATTGCACCGCAATGGAAACACTGGTTGCCGATGTGAAACTGGCCTAAAAACAATTTCCGAAGAGATGCGAGTTAAACCCCAGTGTCCAGTATTGACAGTACTTCAGCAGCCCTGTGTTTCTGAGGGGGGGGGGGGGGGTTACTGTACATTTTGAGTGAACCTGTACTTTTTAAATTGATTTCAGAAAGCTTTTGATGTGGAGCCAATTCACTTTCTTCAGTGCCACAGTAAAAGTAACAGCAGTGATGATTTCTCCACCCAGCTGTGGTCTTGTGCTTTCGAACCTGCTCTGGATTCTCTTTCAAGTGGGGGTAAGACAAAAAAAAAAAAAAAAAAGTATCTGTAAAGTTTTTTTTCTTCTCTACAGTATATAACTTAACAGGCAGAAGCGTGAAGACCTTTTTTTCTGTAGTCCTTAAACAGCTGTCCAGGTAGCAGCTCATACAGGCCTGGATTTACCTCAAAGGAGCCTATAGGCACAAATGTCCTGGCACCTTAGACTTCGCCCTCCATGAACCTACAAATGCCTACCGCACCGCAAGGCTGTCCCAGGTGTCACTTCTCCCTTACTTCCCCTTCCCTGCGTAGGTAGCTACAGGTGCCCTTTAGTATTAGGTATCCAGAGGTACTCTCGGTATTAAGTAGCTAGAGGTGACACAAAGTATTAAGTAGCTTGAGGTGGCCCAGTTTAAGGTAGATCTCATCAGTGGAATGCTGAGTCAGGTGAGTAACTTCTCATTTACACTCACCCTGGGACTTTGTATAGAAATAGAGAGAGGGAGGAAGGCACTTGGGGAGGGGAGTGAGCCGCCTTTCCATCATCAGGCGCCTGTAGCCTCGTGCTTACAGTGACTTATGGTAAATCCGGCCCTGAGCTGATATATGTACTGAGTTGTCCCCACTTACAGAAAATCATGCCGATAAATTGTGATTATGCTGCTCTGGGTCATTGAGGCTTTACTCTGTCTCTGTCTTGCTCTGCTCAATTTCCACCGGCAGTTGGTCAGAGAAGGCGAGAATGTGGGTGGGTGAGGTTCAGCTTTCCCTGGATTGCTCTGCACTGCTCATAGATAAATAGGATAGATAAATTGGTACACTGTAACTCAAATCACTGGAAAGAGCATATATCAAAGAGGAATGGGATTAGGTGCTGCTGATTTTCAGAACCTGTCTACTGCGTCTTTCATTATTTGTGAGCAGCACCAGAAGGATCGTAAAGTGTACACACATTGGAGCCTTCAGTTCTGCGTGCTGGTGATGCACAATTCATAAGGGGAAAGAAATTACATTCACAAGGCCATAAATAACTATGACAACATTCTGGAAATCAACTTTTGTTACTTATTCATGCTTTTATTTTGCTGAATGATTACTTTACCAGACATAGCACAGGAGTATGTGAATATGATTATTTACAGGTAGTCCCTGGTTAATGAATGAGATAGGGACTGTAGGTTGGTTCTCAACCTGAATCAGTTCTTAAGTCAGAACGCTGTGGTATCTCTGTCCCCTTTGCCTCCTATGTGCCCCCCTTTGCCTTCAGTGTCCTCTTCTGTGCCTCTCTCTCTCCCACTGTGCCTGTTTGTCCCCTCCAGTGCTTGTTTGCCCCCCCCCCCCCCCCCCCCGTGCTCGTTTGTCCCCTTTGTACCTCTTTTTATCCCCCCCCCCCACACACACACACACACATGACTCTCTATATCCCCCCTCTGTGCCTCTGTTTGACATCCCCCCCCCCCCGTGCCTCTGTTTGTCTCTAACCCACCCCCGCCTTTGTTTGGTCCCGCCTTTTTTGCCTCGGTTAGCCTCCCTTCCCTCTGCTCCAAGTAGCATTGCTGGACTGGCATTTTAGCCCAAATCCAGCACTGTCCGTCTAGCCAGCCACTCTGCCTCCTGCATCCTCTAGTTTACAGCACTGCTTCCTGTATGTCATGTGACATACAGGACGCGATGCTGTGCAGCTGCTACAGGTACATGCGCCGGCACTGGGGGGGGAAGTTTGAAGCTGCTTTCTCATGCAGAAAGGACACTATTGCGATGGTATCGTTGCTGCGTTCGTATCGGCTGGCCGTTCATATGTCAGGCGTTTGTAGATTGGGGGACCACCTGTTAACCATTTCTCTTTAGTTTTCTCTGTACTTTTTACATCTTTCCAATGAAATGCCTTTAAACCATCAGTAAGCAAAATAATTTTGAGGCAGGGAACACACTGTTTTCGTACACGTTTTCTGCATAGAAAAAAATCAGAACTCGTGTTAATCAATGAGCTAGTTCACACTTAACGCATTTTTCGCGCTCAGGAAAAAAACTTACATTCTGCATGATAATTCTGCACATTTTGTCAGTTTTCTTTATCAATTACATCAGCTGCTGTGAAAAAAACGTGTGTTTTCCTGCATAGAAACACACTTTGTGTGCAAAAAATTGAGACAAGTGTGCTCCCTGCCTGACAGTACTTTTTCCACCTACTTTTCAGTACTTTTTCCATTGCAAATTGCTGAAAAGTTATTTTAAAGAGACAATGAAACCTTATTTCTAGAAGAAAACACAGGAGAAGAAGTTAATTGACTATGGGACCACATCTGTTAATTGCTCTAGTTAACCACTTAATCCTATCTGGACGGATATTTCCATACAGATAGACTACACTGCTGCAGCTGCCAGGGGCTCTTGCCGCCTTCCATTAGCCCGGAGATCAATGAATGGGAACACAGTTCCCATTCATTGATCTTAGTCCCCGTATGAAAGACCAACACCGTCTAAGAGACGGCTCCGTCTTTCACAAAGCCCCTACTGTATCATCCTCGCATCACTTCCGTATTGCGTAGCAATGCTACGCTTTCAGAAGTGAGCTGGGAGGATATCTTGTGGCCAAATAGTAAAATTACATCTGGAAATAAACATTTTCAGATAATAACATTTTTTTACTTTTAAAATTAGCCCCTTACCTCCCACACTCCCCAATAGGTAAAATAAAAAAAATCTACAATAAAAAAAAATTACATAAATTGTTACCTTAGGGACTGAACTTTTTTAATATGTATGTAGTAAGGTATATTACTGTTATTTTTTTTTAAATTATGGGCTTGTAATAAGTGATGGACGCAAAACTGAAAAAAATGCACCTTTATTTCCAAATAAAATATTGGCGCCATACATTGTGATAGGGACATAATTTAAACGGTGTAATAACAGGGACAAATGGGATATAAAATACATGGGTTTTAATTACGGTAGCATGTATTATTTTAAAACTATAATGGCCGAAAACTGAGAAATAATGAATTTTTTTAATTTTTTTTCCTTAATCTTCCTGTTAAAATGGATTTCTAATAAAAAATTCTTAGCAAAATGTACCACTCAAAGAAAGCCTAAATGATGGTGGAAAAAACAAGATATAGATCATTTCATTGTGATAAGTAGTGATGAAGTTATTGGCGAATGAGTGGGAGGTGGAAGTTGCTCGGATGCATAAAGTGATATGACACTGAAGGCTGAAGTGGTTAAACCCTTTGCAAAGCAATCTGCTTCATTGCTGGTATCATCACACTTCCTTAATGTGAGTTAAAAGTAGAAACGTAATGGTGTGCTTCACTTTTTCAGTTATCGCAACATGCGGTGGAGAATCCGTTTGCGTTATAGACTGTGAAACTGGAAAAGTTCTCAAGAAATACAAATATCCTGGAGAGGTGAGTAGAGTTTTGAAGTTTATTGCAACAAATACCATATTTTTTCAGAATACAAGATGCCCTTTATCTTCCCCAAAACTGGGGGGAAAAATAGGTGCGTCTTATATTCGGAATATACTGCAGGACCCCAGCCGCCACGCTCCTCTTCCCCTCAGTCTTTGTCTGAAGCCGTCACATCATCCCTGCTGTACACGCAATGTCCTTCCTAGTTACTGACTCATGTGCTGGGGTCATGCAAGGGCGCTGTCCGGTCGCACAGTAACACGGCAACAGTAACTAGGAAGGATGTAGTAACCAGAAAGGATGGCGCCTGTACAGAAGGTTGATGACCAGAGACAGAGGAGGAGAGGATCACGGCAGCAGGATCAGGTGAGACCTGCTGCGAGTGTAGTGTAGCTGGTGGTCAGCAAAGGTTAGTGTAGTGTCTCAAGAGTTAGTGTAGTGCAGTGTAACTAGGGAGGGCAGGGGATAATGTAGTGTAGCTTAGCTGGTGGGGCAGCAGGGGTTAGTGTAGTTTAGTTGGTGGGGACAGCAGGGGTTAGTGTAGTGTAGCTTAGAGGCAGTTTGGCGGGAGCAATTTTTTTCCCCTGAGTTTTGTCATCTAAACCTAGGTGCATCTTATTGTTCAGAGCATTAGAAAGCATTCCCAAGTATTCTCTGTGCGTAAAATCGTTTATTTTCGCTGTAGAGAACAGTAGAAGCTTATTCATCTTGGTCATCAGCAAAGACAATAATCTGTCTGTTCACGTGTCGTAACTCTGCCCCCTCTTTTTCTGCTGAAGAGACGCAGATGTTGCCAGTGTGATATTTCTGTTCAGCAGAGGGAGGGGGCAGAGTAAAGTCACAGGCACAGGGAGATGTTTGCCTTTGCCAATGACCAGACATAAGCAAGCTTCTACTTCCCTTTTCAGTATGTCTTTACACTCAAGGAATGCTTGGGAATACTTTCAAATGTTACTTTTATGTAACTAAGAGTAATTGCTGAATTTTTAGTTTAGTTTAGGAGTATAAATCCACTTTAAATTTTATTCCTATACATTGTTACCAAAAATATAGCATCTATAAACTGATAAACTACCAAAATGAAAAATTAGGAAAGTAGTGAATGTTAATAATGTATTATGAGAGTAGTAGTGTATCCTTTTTCTGTTTCATTACGAAGCAGTCAAGCTAAATACCACATGCCCTATTTATTCAATATCAATTTATTTTTTTATAGCAGTGTGCTTACAATTTTTGTATAGTATTTTAAGTATGTTTTGAAACTATTTTCTAATCTTCTGTGCAACAGTTAGAGCTAGTTTTAGGATAAGGATCCTTAAAAATGAGCACACAATGTTCTACTAATTATAAAACTGAAATATTGTAGGAATTCTTTTCACTGGCCTGGACGACATTAACCGTCATCGGTAATGAAGGAAAAAAGAGGAAGATCAATGTCCTGGCGGCTGGTGGGAAATGTGGGGCAGTGAGACTCATGCATCCCAAAGTCAATCTGTGCTACGGAGAGATAAAAGCTCATAAGAAAGCCATCGCCATCATGTGCTTCAGCCCTTCACAGGACACTTTCCTCTACAGTAAGTAAGAATAAAAGAACTATATGACCTGTAAAATACAGTACCTTTGGGAATCTACTAACCTTAAATGTTTGATAAACACAGTGACATTACTATGTAGAACATCCTCAAAATGTTCTACCAAAAAGCTGTTAAGCTGCTGTGCTCTACTGAAAAGTCACTGCGGTAAAAATGACACAGCCTGTCGTGGTTGGTTCTCCAAATGCAGTCAGGAGCGACTTCCAAAATTTGTTGTCGTTTTAGGAGTATCTTGGCTATTTTATTTCATTAAAAATATTGAAAAAACGTAAATTGTTTTTTAACATAACATCTTGTAAGCTTCATTTATCAGATTTTGAACAGCTTTTTTTTTTCTGCAAACATAACTAATGGCATCTGAAACTCTCTCATGATCCATGACAAGAAATCTTCCCTCATGCTACAGACATACAATCTCCAATCACTAGATAGACTGAGCCATCAAGAAACACAATGAAAAGATTTAACACTTTGAAAAGATTTATTGAAGAACTGTACTTCATAGTGATTTGTTTGTTTGTACCCCTCATGTAAGCTGGCTCCTATGACAAGAGAATCATTTTGTGGGATATTGGAGTTCCCGACCATGAATACAACTTCAGAGCTAGGTAAGCTATACGGTTAATTGCTATTTACCCAGTCTTATGACTATGTTGACCTATAACAACTGCACAATTCTATTCCATACAGCGCACATTAATGTATGGACAGTTTCCAAACTATTTATGCACCCTATCCATTAATACTATCATATTGTACATGAGGCAGATTTGTTATTTTTAGTAAAGCTGAAATACCTGTTTTTGTGTGCCCAAAGTACTGTTTGGGTTTTTCTAAATGCCTAGAGCTGTTATGAGTGTCTAGAGGAATCCATGATGTCCGTTCCTCTTCTTTTAGATTTCTGTTGTGTGGTATGTTTTCCACTCCCCAGCTGCTGTGTTGCTCCACCTGTGTAAGTATTACTGGGTCCATCATGGCAGGAACAATGAGCTTCGCTCTCTTAAAGTGTACCTGAGACGGGAACAAGTTCTATTTTACTTACCAGGGGCTTTTGCCAGCCTCCATAGCCTAACAGGTTATTCAGTTTCCCCCCTAACCGCTTAGTTGTGCCACTGTGCTACTCTGAAAGCTTGCCGACTTGACCAATCCCAGGCTACTGCGCATGTGGGGACTCAGCTACGTACAGGAGACTCCAGTTCCGTGCATGCTTAGTAGGCCAGGACAAGAGTTCTTATGGAGGGGCAGAGGGGGCAGGAGGAAATGGAACTGTAAGGCAATAGGGGTTGGAAGAAGCCCGAAGTAAGTAAAATCGACCCCCCACTCCAACCCCCCCCCCCCCCCCCCCCAACGTATCAGGTTTTCTTTAACAAAGTACTTATGTGAACACAGTAAAGGCTCATACACACATAAGGACTGCTTGAAACTCAATCCCTTGGGCAACATTTCAGAGGGAGTTTTGTACAGGTGCGTTGCTAGGCTATAGGCTAACCTTACGTTCTAACGCTATGGAGGTGTCGGAGGGACAATGACGCTGGACACGTTTGAGTGGGAAGGGTCAGGAGGAGAACAATAGCCTCGACCAGCGCTCAGAAAAGATGATCTGGAACAATCTAGTGCACATAAGCGCCCTAAAGGCCCGTGCACACGCTTGATGTGTAAGAATGATTGGTCCGTCAGACCCTCCCGCTGGGCGGGCGTGCCAGCGACAGTCCGGCGTGTGTACAGTCTGTCTGCAGACTGATAAGGCTGTTTCTGAGCGATCGGCCTGGCAGATCGCTCAGAAACAGCCTTATCGGTCAGGCGGATCGCTCAGAAACAGCCTTATCAGTCTGCAGACAGACTGTACACACGCCGGCCTGTCGCTGGAACGCCCGCCCAGCGGGAGGGTCTGACGGATCCGTCGTTCCTACACATCAAGCGTGTGTACAGGCCTTTAGACACAATGAAAGGAGATCTGTGGAACATGGATAATAACTAGAGTTTCTTGAGGGGTTCAAATAGCTATTATTACTCTTTTAGGGACCATGTCCACAGGCAGTTGAACTGTGTTCTTAGCAAGCAGTTACCAGGCAGCAGCGAGCAGTTGTGAGAGCTTGAGAGGCATATCACTGCCTATCAACTGCTCATGGAAAAAGGCCCTTAGGCTTTGTTCACATTAAAGGCGTTTTTGTAAAAATTTAAGCGCGGGCGATTTTCAAAATCACCCTGAAAACGCTTGTGCAATGATTCTCTATGAGAGAGTTCATATCTGAGCGGTTCGTTTGCGATCCGCTTTTCTAAGCGGTGCTTGGGCCATTTTTGAGGCGATTTGCCTCAATGGAAGGCTTAGGAAAAACGCAAAACGCTCACAAAATCTTTGGCAAGCGATTGCATGAGCGTTTAAAAAAAAAAAATACATTGTATTTATTGTTTCCGGATTTTTTTCGGGATCAAAAGACCAAAGCGCTCTGCAAAAGCGCTTACAAAAGCAAGCGAACGAGCAGAAAATCGCCAGAAAACGCTTTAAGAAAACTCAGAAAAAAAGCCTACTGACAGACACGCGAGCTGAACACAATGTCAACAAGTCCTTATGCCTAGTACACACCATTTTCTGTTAAATGTTTTTGTTAGATTTTCTGTAATTAGATTATTTTCTGTAAAGTACTGGTAGAGACTGGTCATTACCTCTTGTGCATTGTCTTCTGGTTATCTCCTGCTGAGTAGAACAATGCCTGTTATCTCCTGTTGAGTAGAACAATGCCTAATTTCTAGGCAGATAGATAATTTCCAACATGTTGGAAATTATCTATCTGGCAGGTAAATCTAACAGAAAATCTTACAGAAAATTGTATGGTATGTACTAAGCATTATTAGAGAGCTCCTGCATCATTCCCACCAGCACCCAAATCTGTTTAATTGATTGAGCCCTTGTTGCACTGTCTGCATGTGCAAAGTACTGATCACTGTAACCTAACAAGAACCCATTGGTATATGGGATTAATCGTTGTTCACCTTTTGTGTACTTGATTTGGCTTTCCTGTCCGTCCAATCGATAACTAATCAGGCAATCAACGGGATTGATATTAATTGCATAAAAGGTGGACTTGCCGTTCTGCCAGTGTGAGTCAGCTTTGATATATTAAAATTTCACTTTAATGTGTGTTGTATTTCAGCCAGTTACTGACGTTGGACACCACCTCCACCCCTCTGCGCCTCTGTCTGCTTCCCCCCGCTCCAGATCAGTACCTGATGGCAGCTTGTGAAAAAGGCTGTTTTGTTTTCGATGTAACACTGAACAAGCAGCAAGGAAGACGGTAATAACTGGACATTTTCCTCTGTATGAATAGTCAGGAGGCAGCGCAGTTAACCTCTTTACTACTGGCTCCATATATAGATCTTTGTATTCTTTACATCCTATTACTCCCTAATGACCAGCACTTGAACACAAATTTTGCTCCTTAGCGGTAAAGCTCGGGGTAAGCCGCCGCTGAGGATATCTCAGCCCCTAATGGGGCGATTCCTGTCCTGTAAATTGCAGTATGCGCAGCCAGCACTTTGCTAGCTGCGCGTCCAGCTCGATCGCCGCCGCTCTGCGGCGATCGTCCGCACGCAGCGGCGGAAGAGGCCCCCCCCCGCCAGAGTCCTGCGCAGCCTGGACCAATCAGTCCCGGGCAGCGCAAAGGGCTGGATCGGATGGGTCTGACGTCGGCTGACGTCTATGACGTCATTCCAATCGTCGCCATGGCGACAGGAGAAGCCAAACAGGAGATCGCGTTCTATACGCGATCTCCTGTTTACTTTTGTGGCCGGCGGCGATCGGACTAGAGGGACACATGCGCCCTCTAGTGGTGTTTTATGTAGCTACCACTCAGGTAGCTACATGAAACAAAACAAAAAAAAGTGCAATGCAGCCTCCTTGGCGGAAAAATTGAACCGCCAAGGAGGTTAAAATTAAGTCGCTTTTATTTCTTGCGGCCAAAAGAAAGTCCTGGCCTTCCATAGAACAATAAAATCATACCAGCATTGCTCAGCTAAAAGAGTAAATAAGGAAACTAAAACAATGGCATCATAAAAATGTAAAAATAATGATAAAAGGCCTGGTGGTAGAAGACGAGGTTTAACCTCTTGAGGACCAGAGGTTTATCCCCCTAGTGATCAGGACATTTTTTACAATTCAGCCCACTGCAGCTTTAACAGTTTTTTTGCACAGCCATACAACTTGGCACCCAAATGAATCTTACCTCCTTCTCTTGTCACAAATAGAGCTTTCTTTTGGTGGTCTCTGATTGCTGCTGCAGTGTCAACTAGATAAAGGGAGAACTCAATGGAGTAGCATGGAGCACATAGACAATGCCTTGTCGCTAATCTTCCGGGGGGGGGGGGGGGCGCACTCAGCGATGGACAACAGAGTAGTGAGGGAAATCTCAATAGGATCCTGAGGCTTCCCTCTCTTTTTAGGTAAGTATATCAATTGTACCTGAGCTCCGGCAAACTCCCCAGTAATAAAACCTGTTCAGAGACTACTAAATGGAAGACCCAATAGAGGTGTAAAATGCAGTATAAATACTGTGTTTGTAAGAGGCTAAAAGTCAATAAACTGATGTTTTTCTTCTGAGCAGAATATTTATTACTGCTACTTAGTTTTCAACTATGTTAAAGAGAACCCGAGGTAGGGTTCTGACAATGCTATCCACATACAGAGGGTGGGTCTGCTTATATTGCTCAGCCTCTGTTGCTATCTAGATCCCCCCCTAAGTTCCCCCTGCACTCTGCTATCCCCCATAAATCACAGCCGCGCTGTGCAGGCTGTGTTTACATCTGCACTGTCACTCTGCGTGCTCCCCCCGCCTCCTGCATAGCTCCGGTCCCCGCCCGCAACCCTTCTCTCCAATCAGCGGGGAGGGAAGGGACACGGGCGGGGACCGGAGCTATGCAGGAGGCGGGGGGAGCAGCAGACTGACAGTACAGAGGTAAACACAGCCCGCTGTGACACACTGCGTGTCGGCAGCTTGGCTGTGATTTATGGGGGATAGCAGAGTGCAGGGGGAACTTAGGGGGGATCTGGATAGCAACAGAGGCTGGGCAATATAAGCAGACCCAGCCTCTGTATGTGGATAGCATTGTCAGAACCCCACCTCAAATTCTCTTTAAACTGTTTTGGCTGACTTTTAGACTTTCTTCTATTTTTTTTTTTTTTTTTTATACAGCTCCTATGATTTGGAAATTAGTTTTCCAGTATATAATAAGGAATCGAAGGACAGTGATTTCCGGATTATCGATGGATTGGCATTCCTGGACAATGATCTGATAGGTGGGTTCAAAGCCGTGTTCTCTCTGCAGAAATCTATGGATGCTTTTATGTTCCGAATTCAACAGGAGCAGGCCATGGCTCACAAACCCTTATTAGACAGCTGTGCTCTTCTCTGAACTGCCAAATAGTCATGTGTGTGACAGTTTTATTGGGTTCAGGGCTAACATGCAGGCTGTGGGGCAGAGATATGCATTTATGACCTACAATATGCAAATATACCTTAGTTGAGTTTCTACTACAGCCATATTTGTGGTGGAAGAATCACTGTTGCTCAGTTTGTAGGTCATATTCGACTACTTAAAAATCCAAGCTAGCAGAACACACTCATGCTCTCACTGTGCATATTGGTGCCATTTAAATGGCTGCAGTATATCTGTTTAACTAGTCCAAATCTGAAAACTCGATCCCTACCCCATACCCTAAGCCTAGCACTACAAACCAGTGAGAGGTACTGCTAAGGCTTGTGAATGCCGATACTGGCGTGGCTATGAAACCACTTTGTTGGTGCAAACTTACAGTTGACACATCCTCTCTAAAAGGCACACACCTAATGTTTTTCCCAAACACAACTGAAATTAATAGCAGTCTTTATCAGCAATAATGTGAAATATGATCTTGTTTGTCAATCCAGCATATATTGTGCTACCCAGAAGAGGGCTGATTCCACACTGAGCTAATGAGCCTTATACACACACCTGGGGATTTTTTGAGAGAGAAATTGGGGGCATATACACACTTACACACAAACACACCCACCATCATTTTACTCTGCCCTCAACATTTATTACGTGCAGAACTACCTAAATTTAATAGTTGGGTGCATGTACATGACAACTGTTAATTCACTTAACCTCTCAGCAGCCCCTCCACTATGTTCTGATATGACTCAATGAGAGGTTAGATACTTTTGACGTGTACATGTAGTGAATGCGCCTGGAGATTTGGGTGCAGGGTGAGGCTGAAAAACTCCTCACTCTGCTGTGGCAAAAGGAAGAATTTTTGAATTGAGATGAGACCATTTATTGGTGGCTGTGTGGCACTGCCATTTTACCTGACTCGACTTTTGGCACCTAACAGGCATTTTTTTTTTAAATAAATGCTGCCCAGGCTTTATCACTTATGTTCTACAGCATTCTCCAGCATTAGTATATAAATCCGCCTAGATAAATTGGGTGATGGAGAGTTCATGCAGAGCAGTCGGTTTTATAGTGTATGCCTACTTATAGTGTCTGTGTCATCTCCTTACACTGCTGAATTCTGTTTGTGGCCTTAATGTATTTGTATTTGGCCATTATGAATTCTAGATTTTTGTTTTTTTGTCAACAGCATCAAAAAGTGCAATGCAGGGATCTATATACATTTGGAGTTGGAGTAAGTCTGTCAAGCAAAAGCGATCTAAAAACAGCAAGAGCGTGGAAGCAGCTGTGTTGGCAGAACTGAAGTGGTCACAGACTGACCTGCCTTACCTCACACTCACATCCTCTTCAGGTACAGTACACCCCACCTCTGCTCATCGTTTTATCTTAAATGTACAGTTTATTCTGTGTTAGCTGTCAAGCAGATAAGAAGAACCTTGGCCAAGGCAGGTAATTTGGGAGTCGCGCGGCGCCAACATAGACCGCTAAAAGGGACGGGTAGTATTAGGCGTAGGGTTTATAGTGTGCTAGATTTTGATACAAACTTTATATTATTAATATTGATTTATGAAGCGCCAACATATCCCGCGGTGCTGTACAAAGTAAGAAACAAACATGGGGTACAAAATAATTCAGACTATGCTATACACCAATATACAAATATATATATTCTACTAGCGCCTATGTCCAGCTCCCTTCTTCATGCACGCACCTTGGGCACCAGGGCATTTCTGTAGAGGGAAATCTCATCCCTTTATATTCCCACATTTCACACCCTTGTTATAGCTCATATTTTCCTCTCTCCCAATCTGCATACAGAGACACGTTTCAATAATGTACATGGATTAAATGAAATGAATATGGTATCGGGTATCAGTCCTGGTGACCTATTCCCTCCATGATATTTCAGACTTGTGTGGAATGTTATCAATGGATGTAAAGCATTATCTCTACAATATCTTTGCAATGAAGCATTATCTCTGCAATAAAAACAGTGGGAAACAGGTGCCAAGGTTATAATAAAACTGTGTTAAAAGGAAAAAAGGAGGAGGTTTTCCTCCGGTTTGACACAGTATTCATAAAAAAATGAATTTAAAAGCCCAAATTACGATTCCATTGATCTGGTTACTGTATATTCAGCCATTAATGTACACAACCGATCGCTTGGGATTGATTACCATGGCAATCAGAAACGATCAATTGGCTGTGGGATTGTACCTTTAATGGGCACCACAAGCAACCTAATTTTGTGAGAACCATTTGCCTACTCTTGTTACATTTTCCGTACAGTAATGTTTATTTTTTCAAGGTACGTCCTATCTCTTAAGTCCTCTCTGCAACAATACCTGTGTTAGTTAAAAGAAAATGCTGGACACTTCCTACTGATATAAGCTAATTTATATGTGAACAGTAGAGAGTCCTATTGTATTGTGGGCACTTATTTATCTTTCCAGTTGTTAACCTCTTGCTGCAAACTGGATGTATTAAAACATCCTGTTTGCAGCTGTTTACACCTGTTGTTTGCAGCTGCTATCCTGTTTTAACGCATGCACCCGCCGACACTGACACATTTGGGATTGGCGAACGGGAACATGGGTTCCCTGAGCCAATCCAAGTGCCGCTGTAAGTGAAGAATCATGCAAGAAGCCAATGTTCACTCCTGTAACACACACTGCCTGTGTGCTCCGAACTCTGTTCGCATCACACAGGATAGACTATGTTGGGACATCTAGTGGTAAAAAAAAAGTTTAGTAAACAATGATAGTTATTGCTAAATGAATGAGAGGAGCGCTAAAAGGTGAAAATTGTTTGTGGGAAGGGTAAAACAGCTCGTCGAGTGAAGTAGTAAAAATGAGAAGATTCTGTACATAGTGCTGTATGAGCCAAACGTGGTAAGGACTGGGACCCACTACAAACACTTTGTGGAAACACAAAACACCAGCAACTTGCATCATCTCTGAAGTGCTGCGATTTCCTGGAGCAATAGTGGTTTTGCTGCTGTAGCCACGAATGCAACGGCTCCAGGATCGCACCTAAAATGCTGCAAGCGGCACACAGCAATAAAAACTGCCAAACAAAACGGAGGATCTTTGTTGTACAAAAATGTTGCAGCATTCTCAAATTGAGCCAACCCACCAAAATCGCCAAAATTCCCTCCCTCGGATTGGTCCACATGCAGCAGCCTACAAGAAGACAATTTATGCGTTCAAGGATGAGCACTGCTATTTAGGATGTTTGAACCCTTACAGTATATGAAGCAGCAGCAATTGTCATTTTTGTTCCCACCATGATATGTAATCTTTATTTCTAGGAGGTCTTTGTGTGTTTTGTGGTGATGATGCTGGGAAAGTGTGGATTTACAATCTGGAATCCTCTAAAGTTGAATTGCAGAAAGGAGTCCCCTGCAAGGCTCTGAAGGAGCCCACAAAGGTAGGACTTGTGTATCTTTGTCAACATCTCTGTAAATTAATGTGTAACTAAAGTGGTTCTGTGAAATGTAAAAAGTACAAAAGCCAACAATACTCAATTGAACAAAGCAAATTCTAATTCCTCCTGTGTCCCCTTCTGTCCCTCGCCCCCCCCCCCCCCCCCACGATTACATTAAATCAGCGGCAGCACAGCTTTCCTTATCCATCGCAGCCCGTGGTGATCAGAGACCTCTCCTATCTCTCACTGTTCTCCTAGTGTCAGCTTCCACTGATCGCATCAATACACGGGACCAGCACTAGGGGAGCAGTGAGAGAGAGGAGACTTCTCTGATCGCCGAAGGCTCTGATGGAATAAGTGAGCCGTGCTTCAGCTGGTTTAATTTTTTTAGGGGGAGCGTAAGAGGACATGGGGAGAGCGGAGGAGACACGGGGACTCCAAGTAGTCTCCAACATCGCAGCAGTTCGTAGCGGCAGACATTCTTAAGTCGGGGACTTCCTTTATTTGGAATATAAGACACTGACTTTTTCTCCCCATTTTTGTAGAAGAAAAGTGCATCTTCTATTTCAAAAAATACCAGGGGTGAGCAGAACACCTTTTTCATGGGCTAAATAATAATAATAATAATTGCAGTATTTGTATAGCGCCTTTCTCCTGTCGGACTCAAATCGCTTGCGAGGCAGCCACTAGAGCGCACTCAGTAGCCAGTAGCAATGTTACGGTGACTTGCCCAAGAAACTCCTTACTGAATAGGTGCTGGCTTACTGAACAAGCAGAGCCAAGATTTTAACCCAGGTCTCCTGTGTCAGAGGCAGAGCCCTTAACCATTACACTATCCAGCCACATGCTGTACTTTGAACTGCACTACTGCTTGCTTGCCCTTCTCTATAAATGTAGATACTGCGTGGGTTGGTTAGGTCCAGGTAACACTCTAAGTAGGAAGAACAATCGACTCCAGACTACATTCCCTGCCAGTCCTGCATTACAGTACAAACCATGTGTCTGTGAAAATAAAAGAGAAAACCGAGAGCCCAATACGGTGTTAGTATGTTAAGATAATTTGTCTAATAGTTAAGTGAGAGAAATTATACTCACAAACATGGGTTACCATTCAGGCAACCACTATAAAGGCAGATGAGGAGATTAGGCCTGTCCTCACTCAGGGTTAAGAAGTCGCTCTCTGTAGAAAAGAACCAAGATAGGGGGTAGCACTCCCCTCCACCAGGAGTGGACACGGTGTATTTAAATGTGGAACAGAGGCGCCAGCAGGATAAAAGTTCATAAAATCTTTAAAAATGCTTGGAGGAAGTGGTGGGCTTTCCTCCCAGAAGCAGACAAGAGATCCTGTTTTCATATAAATCAATACATTTATTATACGGTACCCCAAACAATAGTGCAACGCGTTTCGCAGGTCAAGCCCGCTTCATCAGGCAAAAATTGGGAACATTGACCCCAATTTTCGCCTGATGAAGCGGGCTTGACCTGCGAAACGCGTTGCACTATTGTTTGGGGTACCGTATAATAAATGTATTGATTTATATGAAAACAGGATCTCTTGTCTGCTTCTGGGAGGAAAGCCCACCACTTCTTCAAAGCATTTTTAAAGATTTTATGAACTTTTTTATCCTGCTGGCGCTTCTGTTCCACATTTAAATACAATGTGTCTGTGAAGAGGTTTGTACTTCACAAGTAGGTGAAAGACTTCAGCGGTGCTAGCAGGAAATAACAGAGTGAAGAGCACTTAAGCCTGCATGGGTGTGCACAGTTGCCAACAAACACATCATGTATGCAGGCATCCCTCCTAATGTACCATGCCTAGAGCAATAAGAGCAGGACCACTAGTACAGCAACCCTTTACTCAGGGATCCTTTCATTAAGTGCTTTGTAGAATTGTTGTTCTTTAAATAAGAAAGTGGAACCATGACCGTAGGGCTGTGCTAATTGAAGCTCAACCACACAGACTATAGCAGACTATACGGACAGAGATGGATAGCGCTCATGTCACAGTCCTGGTCACAGTTCTTACATTGCACCATGTACAGATGAATGTAGTCAGATTTGGGTGACAAAATACAAATGAGCTTCAGTTCCAACTTTTCATAAAAAATTTCTGCTGACTTGAGAAGAGGCAATTCAGTCCCTGCTGATTAAATATCCACTTGTCAGCCAATTATTCAGCAGTTTCTGGGTTTGACTGGCTCACTTTTTTATGAAAACACCTGCTGTCAGCTTAAAGTGTACCTGAGGCGGATTAAAATAAATGTAGCTACTTACCTAAGAAGGGGGAGGCCCCTGGATCCTTCAGAGGTTTCCCACTCTCTCCTGGAGACCACTGTTGCTACACACAGAACCACCCCAGAACATGCCCAACGAGCTTTTCGGATATATGTTCTGGCGCCCGTGCTCCCTGACATGTATGAGCTCAGGCCTTGCCTGAGCATTAGGCTAAATTCGATCATATACAGAGCCCCAGAAGTAGCAGTGGAAGCGTGAAACGGACATTGGGTTGTCATACCACTTGGCATCCCACAGCTGGTGCAGGTACCCTGTCTTTTATGCTGCACATTTGTTATGCAACTTGATGTATTTGAGTAAAGTCTGAACAATGACAGTGCCGGGAGTTCTTTTGTATCTCTACCAGCAAACTTTATGCTTAGGCCAATAATCCCTGCGCATGCCTGCCAGCTAATCCATAAGAATGCATAGTAACAAAAACTAGATGAGCGCAAAGTCAACTAGGCTCATTAAGGTGGTGAGATATAAAAGAAGAAAATACTAATTGTAGCTGCAATGCTATAACACAAGAAAAACAATAAGCTGCTATAGTCTGCTAGAAGGAGAGGGTGCAAAACTTCAGTCTTACAAATTAATCTTTTAAACCAGGGGTGTCAAACTCAATCAAGCAAGGGGCCGAAAACATTGTCTAAATCATGGGCCAAATTGTTTATTAAGATTTAACATTTATTGAACAGTCTCAAATTAAGTGGCATAACTATAGCAACTTGGGTGGGAAGGGGGGGGGGGGGGTCTGCTCCTCCCCCTTCTGCGGAGTAAGTAGCTAAGTGGAGCTGTTTTATATTTACCTGCTCCAGGTCTCCTCTGATCTTCCTGACAGCCACATGCTCTATGCTGCACACCGCTGGCACCAGAGGCATGTCACGTGATTGGGAGAAGGAGGTATGGAAGCACAGAGCGTGCAGCTGCCAGGAAGAATAGAAGACACAACACATTGTTGGATCCATGGAGGGAGATCTAATGTTAATTTTTGTCGGGTGATGTCCTGTGGGTTATTGCTGCACCTGGTTCAAACCAACAAAGTTTCAATCAGAATCACTGTTGCCGGGTGTGCTCCTTGGAGCAGGAAGGCTGGGCTGTCTTTCTTTTGCTACTTACTATGATGAACATTGGAAGCTCCTGAGGGCCACGTAAAATGGCAAGGAGGGCCGCATTTGGACTGCAGGCCTTGAGTTTGACACCTGCGTCTTTAAAAGGGACTCCGAGCACCTCACATGGGTACGCCTTTAGACTCCGACCAGTACTGCAAAGTACTTAAAAAATGCATGCCTTTCTGTAGCTTGTGCTCCTCTCTTTCATTTGAAGCCTAAATCGCCGTTCTACACCAAACAGTTTTAGTTAGATTTCAATTTAAAAATTGCGGCTGGCATCTTGGCTATGTTATAACTTCCGGGTCGCCACAGTCTTCTCTGTTAGAGAAGTGCATCACTGAATGAAGCAGGAAGAGGTAGTGACACGCATGGCCATTGCAAGACGCTCCTCCAGAGGGGTCATAGCACGACTTTGTTGGAAGTCGTCTGGCTTAACCACTTTGCATCCAGACCTTGTTTCCCCCTTATGGACCAGAGCCGTTTTGACGGTTTAGCCATGACCCTAATTAATCAACAATACCTTTATCCCTACTCATGACACTTAAATGATCTATATACCGTTTTGTTTTCAAAACAAACTAGGCTTTCATTGGGGGGTATTTTGTACTAAGAAAATAGTTGTTTTCTATTAATTTTAATGGGAAAAAGAGGGAAAAAAATTAAAAATGCATGATTTCTCAGTTTTTACCGGTTCCAGCCTAAAAATAAAAAGTGCTACTGTCATAAAAACCATGCCACTAGTATTATGTTCCCCAGAATAGTTAGATGTGTCCCCTAACAATAGTGCCCCTAATTATAGCCAGATGTGCCCCCGGGATCAGCATTCCCCCATTTTAGCCAGAAATGCCTTCAGGATTAGCACCGACCCCCCCTCCATCATAGCCAAATGTGCCCCCGGTATTAGGATATCCCCCCCCCCCCCCCCAGGGTAACCAGATGTGCCTCACTATTAGATCCCCCCCCCCCGGTTAGCCAGATGTCCCCCAGTTATCTTAACGTCCCCCCCCCCTTTTAAATACCCCCCCAGGATCAATAGCCAGTTCCCCCCCATCCTCATCAGGCAGCCACCTCCGTGTGCAAATTATTAAAAAAAAAATCATCCAGCAAGCAGCCTCTCTCACCTCGCCTGGTTCCTGCGACTATCATGAAGCCCGAGCCTCCGATCCCCGCTCTGCAGTCAGCCCCACTTGCGTCATCAAGCCGGGACCTGGATATTCGACATAGCGGGGCTGAATGCAGAGCGGGGATTGGAGGATCGAGCTTCAGGATAGTCACAGCAACGAGGTAAGGTGAGTGAGGCTGCTTGATTATTTTTTTTTAATGATTTGTGCACAGAGAGGGACAGATGAAGAATCGCTGCAGTTGACTACTGCAGCGATTGTTCATGCGAAGGGGTGGACTAATTGGCTATAAGGGAACATGTTCCCGTTCACCAATTAGTAATGCAGCTGACCATGCCGGGAGGTGCGCTCTGCAGCACACCCAATTGTGCACAACAGGGCTGCAAGCTGAATCAGTATATCTACGTCATGGTGGCTTGGAGGGTGCCACAGATGACGTAGATATACTGTAGCAGTGGAAAAAGTGGTTAAAGGCATACCCATGAGAGGTGCTTGGAGTCCCTTTAACTGTAAATAATAATATAAGACTCAGTTACATGTTCCTATTGTTCTGTTTACCATTAGCAATACACATACAGTTCATTCTTATACGTGTACTTTCAGTCCACGTTTGCTTTTTGGTGCTGTAGTGGGCTCTCTACTAAGCAGGGAAATATTATACTTATATATTTCATGTGTGTGCTAACGTTTCTGCTTTTTCACAAACAGGTTGTTAATTGGCCAGATTCTGTTTCAAGACAAGAGAAAGTGGAAGAGACAGTAATCAACACAGTAGTTGTGGATCCCGCGCTTCAGTATCTGGTCGCCCTGACAGACAAAAACATCATTGCCATTTGGAAAATCTTATAATGAAAAAGCCCAGAAATATGTACAGTGCATTATTTTTATAAACTTGGTATTTTTTATAGTTTTTACAGCCCCACAATTATGTTACGTAAAAAAATGGCTGAACCAATGTTTAATGAGTTGCTTGTAACATTTTATGACAGCTCATTTAAAACAGGAGAAAAAAAAAACATTTTAAAATCATTGTTTTATACTATCTAGATTAGTCATGTAAATATGGAAATTTTTAATATTGTAAAAAGAAATGTTGCCTGCATCAGAAGAATACAGTACATGTTGTACTAGAATAATGCACATATATATTTTTTAATTAAAAGACACATTTTGAATCTGATTTTTGTTTCTTGTCATTACTGAGTGGTGTCACTGTGCTTACTGAACACATTCTGTAAACAGACGGTATTTGCAAATGTTCAGTATAAAACATACTCCCATAATGCTTCATTGTTACACCCACCGCAAATTACAGTAGAACCAAAGCAAAGTTTTTACTAAGATTTGAACAACATGGGGGAAAAACCTGTCAGATCGTGAATGCTGCTTGTGTACATCTTTCAAGATTTCACTTTTTACAGGACTATTTACAGTTTTATGGCAGCTGTGCCTGACCAGACTCATACTTGTGATGGGATGAGAACACAGCGACTATGTAGGCTGTTGTGTTGTGTGAGCTGTACAAACATGTTGCAACCTCCAATAAAGTTGTTTTTTTTTTTCTTGTTAGTGGATATAAAGGCTGTGTTAATGATGAGTGCATAAAAAGGGGAAAAAAAGCTTTGAATCTTTTGTCCCAGTTAACACACAGGTTTTTTTTTTTGTTTTTTTTTTTTTTTTTACAGATTGTTAGTAAAAAAAAAAAAAAAAAAGTTTTTCCTATATTTTACTAGACCTTACAGCTGCAGAGCGCTAGCACTGTAGCGTGCTCACCTGTCCAGCCGGTACACTCCCATCTTTCAACAGTGTTCACTCTGCAGTGAATTGGGGCCCTTGGGCATGGGACAACCTAATAATATCTGGGGGAAGTTGGACAAATAGGGTAGGTAGGGTGGCGAACAAAGGGGCCACCTAGCTGCTACCTTGCAGGGGGCTTCTTAAAGGGATTCTGAAACAAATTCCAATTAAAAAAAAGATACTCCCTTAAGGAGACAGAGGGCTTCAGGTCTTACAGAGCCTTCCCATTCCTCCTGTGCACTAATACTGCTATGTTGGGGTGGGTGCAGGGTCAGGGGGGGGGGGGGGGGGTTTCCATGTTTTTGACCAGCGCCCCGTTTTGTGTACAATCTTCCCTGGATATAACAATAGCCCCTGCGACTCCTGCAAAGGGATGCCGGCAGCTATGATGGGGACACGCTCCTCCTCTGGCAGAGTAGAGAGCCGTTTGTAATATTTACCTGCTCCGGTGCTGTGGATCTCACCAGTGCTTCCTGGTAGTGGTACACTCTATGCTGCCATCCTCCAGATCGTGAGCTTGATGCAAGTTACATGCTCAGTAGCCGGAGGATGGCGGCATAGATCATGCAGTTACTGGGAAGCACCGAGGAGACCTGCAGCGCTTGTTAATATTTTACTGCTCTCTGCGCTACTCTTCTAGGTGGGGGGACGGTGATGGGGGGGAAAGTGTGTCTGCGTGTGTTTGTCTGCTTGTGTGTATTTTTTTTTTGCTGCCCACACTTGTGGAAGAAAGGAGGGGAGGGTAAGGAATAGAAGGTGAAGTTTGGATCACTTTGCTAATTTCTCAGGGGGCTCCATACCTTTTTGTTACACCCCTGCTGTACACCTTACTTTATTATGAAACAGTAGGAAAAAAAAGCACAAAAGTTGCATGGTCCACTGATGTAAAAATGACACATGTGACAACATAAATAATCCAAGATCTTCAAGAAAACAGAATTGCTGTGATGCTACTTGTATTGAAATTGCATTAGTTTACAACATTTATGTTGAAGAGCATAGCTGCCTGTGCTGCAGAAGCACTATGTCGCCCTCATGTGGGCAAGTAAGGAATGATCATCGTTTTCAAATGATAGCTATGAGGCCAGTCAGTCAGTCCAGTGTAAATGTTGGCATGAATTCTAAACTTTGAATTGAAAACAAAACATCTTTGTTAAAAAGAAACTCCTGAATTTGTCTGTGTTGGTGTGACACTTCTCAGAGTAGGGTCATAAAAATACACTTATCTTTTATTGTCTCTGAGGGTCTACTGTGATTTATTACTTTAAGAGGCTGTACCACATTGTCTTTGGGGCCTTGGTGGTAGTTGAGGCATTGGTTGAAAAGTAGGGATCTCTACTACGATAGTGGTTTCCAAATTGGTCGTTCCTTGAAGGGTATAAATGCTGTGTTGTCAACCATTAGGCCTGGGACCAACTGGGCTTCTAAGATTTCACGAACCGCCGTTGCTTTGTGATCAGTAAAGTGCTCAAAAAGTGCTGGCAATCCACAAAATCGCAGGGGTTCATGATTTTTTTCCGCAATTCCCAGAGCAATCACGATTTGGACCTGTATCCCATCAATGGGATCGCTCCAGAAGTGCAGCTGCCTGATCGCTAAACGCACCTGCTGCAGTAGAACCACCCTCATAGGGTTCCATTGCCATAGCACATAGATGATTGCCGGCAAATGCAAACGGTCCCAAAGTGCTGCTAGTGGGTCCCGGGCCTTAAAGTGAACCAGAGACGAAGCACCCTCATGTATTTACCATATATATCAGTGGGAACATTAGAGAAAACACCTACCCTGCTCTCTGTTTCATCCTTCACTGCTCAGCCTGCTTGTTATCAGCCCTGATCAAATCCCTGACTGAGAATTCAGTCTGCCCCCTTCTGGCTCTGCTTTCCTGTTCTTTATACTGCAGCATCACAGAGCTGTGATGAGATGGGAGGAGCTGCTAATGTAAGGGTATATTGAAAAACTTTTTTTTTTTTTTTTTTTATCTATATTTTAGTCATAAGAAGTTTTTAGAAATGATGATTTCATTTTGCACACAGCTCACTAAATAATACGCTTTTCTGATGAACTGTGTTTTGCATGGAGTTTTAGTAAAACAAAAAACACAATTAGCACACTAGAGTGGCGAAAATACCAGGTATAGCATGGTTTCCTTTTAAGCTGGACTTAGAATTTTAGTGTTCTAACCTGGTGTCTTGTGCCTTCAGTTGCATGTTGTGTTCTTCTAATGCAGGGGTCAGGAACCTTTTTGGTTGAGAGAGCCATGAACGCCACATATTTTAAAATGTAATTCCGTGAGAGCCATACAATATGTTTCAAACTGGGACAATATGGCTTACGACCCTGTTGCCATGGTGATGTGTATAGAGTTGATCCGCCGCGCAGCGGAAGTGTCACACACGTCTTCAGTTTCTCTTGGCTTTCAACAATATCAGCAATTTCCCCCGAGAGCCAGACAGGAGAAATACCGACTAACAGCTTGTACAATTAGCTAGCTGACTTGGTGATTGACTTTGTAGGACGAGAATGAGATCCCCACACTTTGGTTCAATATTAGGACAATCAAAGTGTGGGGATATTGTCCTACAAAGTCACTGAACATGACAGGGTCCAGAGTGGGACAATTTGAGCAGTCGCACGTTTTGAGGGGAGCACAAGTAAGTTAGTAGTGCATGCTACAGCAGTAGCGTGCCTACTTTAAAAATTTTACTTGCACTGCTTGTGAATCAACTCCTACTGATTTGTATGTGAGCCAGATGCAGCCATCAAAAGAACCACATCTGGCTTCCGAGCCATAGGTTCCCTACCCCTGTTCTAATGCATTTGCTAGATTCTGTCCTGTGTTCTAGCTCATCTACCCTCTGGCCTATGTCTTTGAGATGTAATGTCTGTTCCCACTTATGGAACAGAGAACTCTGAAGACACATATTGCCATGTGATCAGCGCACATGTGCCCATTTCTATGGGTCTGATTAAGCATCCAACAAGAAAAAACAATACCAAGATAAGGCAAGAAAAGTAATATTAAAATTAACTTAAAAAGGAACAAGTGTTTTTTTTTCCTCCCTTGCTTTCTTGCAATATGCAGTTCAGCTTTATGTATACTGTACGGATAGAATTTATGAAATAAGTTTTGTGAATCCATCCCCAAGTGTCTTTGACAATGGACAAGTTGAGACGGCATGGCAAGATAACTGGGTCAAAGAATCTCCAAAAAAAAAGTCTCTGTAGGGTGTTCCTGGCATGCAGTTATGAAAAGTGGCCCAAAGAAGGATAACTGCTGAACTGGCAAGAAAGCTTATGGTGCCCAATAATGAGCAAAGTCTTGCCCATTTGGTTTGACCTAAGAGAAGAGCTACAGTAGCACAAATTGCTGAAAACTTAAAGAGAAACTCCAGTGAAAATAATTCATTCATGCTTCATTTTTACAATAATTATGTATAAATGAATTAGTCAGTGTTTGCTCATTGTAAAAGATTTCCTCTCCCTGATTTACATTCTGACATTCATCACATGGTGACATTTTTACTGCTGGCAGGTGATGTCAGTGGAAGTAGCTGCTGCTTGCTTTTTTTTTGGCAGTTGGAAACAGCTGTAAACAGTTATTTTCCACAATGCGACAAGGTTCACAGGCAGGAAACTGCCAGGAATCATGGTCCTCACAGTTTCCTGTGGGAGGGGTTTCACCACAATATCAGCCATACCCCCTGAACATCCGTTTGTGAAAAGGAATAGATTTCTCATGTAAAAGGGGTATCAGCTACTGATTATTGGTTACGGTTTCTCTATAATGCTAGCCATAAAAGAAAGGTGTCGGACAGTTTGCGAGTCTGGATTCTGTATGTATGGATATATAAAGAAACAAATTAAACATAATAAATATTTGTGTAACCCCTATTAATGCCCTTTCAAATTCATATTCCTCTCACTTCAGGGTTCCCTATAAACAGAAAATATCTGTTCCATTTCATTCAGCACAGATCTCAGTAATACACAACTGTGCCTCTAAACTCTTGAAAAGTGCATGATCCCACTCCAAACAGGTATATATGATTATATAGATAATATTTGCACATGATACGGTGAACATTGTGTGTTGTCTCATTTTGACACAATAGAGATTGAAGTTTGCTCAGTTATTGGCCTCAATTCACTTAGATCATGCTGGAAATAATAAGGCAAGAGAAAACTTACTTCCACACAGTGAGAGAGTTATCTTATCTCATCATTCCTTAAAGAGACACTGAAGCGAAAAAAAATATATGATATAATGAATTGGTTGTGTACTATGAATAATTACTAGAAGATTAGCAGCAAAGAAAATATTCTCATACTTTTATTTTCAGGTATATAGTGTTTTTTCTAACATTGCAATTATTCTATATGTGCAGATTACACAACACTCAGCATTCAAAATGATTCTTTCAGAGCAGTCTGAAGTAATGACCTCTCCTCTAGCAGAGAAAAAGTAAACAGTTAACTTACAGTTGAGATAATAAAAGTCAGATAACAGCCCTCTCCACGACTAAAGCTGGCCATACACTGGCCCGATTTGCCGCCGTTTCGACAGCAGATTCGATCACTGGGATCGAATCTGCTGCCAATCGTTCGCGCTACACGCTGAATTTCGATCCATTCCGTCCGATCCCGTCGATCGCGCCGTGCGGAAAATAACCGTCGAGCGCCTGCGGGTAAAGAGCGCATCGCTAGCGGCGTTCGAGTGCCCGACGACCGACGCAATAGAGCTGCAATACATTACCTGCTCCGCCGGCGCGAGTCCCGGGTCTCCGCTCTGGTCTCCGGCATGCTTCCCTTCTTCCTGTCCCGGCAGGAAGTTTAAACAGTAGAGGGCGCTCTACTGTTTAAACTTCCCCCAGACAGGAAGAAGGGAAGCATGCCAGAGACCAGACCAGAGCGGAGAAGAAGAGCGGAGACCCGGGACTCGCGCCAGCGGAGCAGGTAATGTATGCGGGATGGGGGGAAGCGGCGGCAGCACCACCACCACCACAGATTGTGATCGGTTTCAGGCTGAAATCGGTTCACAATCTGTTTGCAGTAAAGGTAGCCATACGATCCCTTTCTGATCAGATTCGATCAGATAGGGATCTGTCTGTTGGTCGAATCTGATGGCAAATCGACCAGTGTATGGCTACCTTTACTTAGTCGGAGAGCTTAATGGCTTGTTTGCATAGAGATAACAACTGGAGTTTCTCAACTCTTCCTGTACTGGAAACAATTAGACTGATGTATCTGATCTTAATGTTTTATTTCTTAGCTGTACTACACATACAAATCATATCATAATTTTTTTTTCGCTTCAGTGTCTCTTTAACCACTTCCCGACCGCCCACTACACAGGGGCGGCGGGGAAGTGGAGCCCTGCAGGACGGCCTCACCCACAGAGGCGGCGGTCCATTTAAGGGCATGGGCGGAGCGATCGCGTCATCCGTGACGCGATCCTCCGCCGGCGCCTGTCACCGTTCGCTCGCCGCAACATCCCGCCGGCTATACGGAAGCGCCGGCGGGATGTTAACCCCGCGATCGCCGCATACAAAGTGTATAATACACTTTGTAATGTTTACAAAGTGTATTATACATGCTGCCTCCTGCCCTGGTGGTCCCAGTGTCCGAGGGACCACCAGGGCAGGCTGCAGCCACCCTAGTCTGCACCCAAGCACACTGATTTCTCCCCCCCCTGCCCCAGATCGCCCACAGCACCCATCAGACCCCCCCCCTGCCCACCCCCCAGACCCCTGTTTGCACCCAATCACCCCCCTAATCACCCATCAATCACTCCCTGTCACTATCTGTCAACGCTATTTTTTTTTTATCCCCCCCCCCTGCTCCCTGCCCCCTCCTGATCACCCCCCACCCCTCAGATTCTCCCCAGACCCCCCCCCCCCCAGACCACCCCCCCCTGTTTACTGTATGCATCTATCCCCCTGATCACCTGTCAATCACCTGTCAATCACCTGTCAATCACCCGTCAATCACCCATCAATCACCCGTCAATCACCCCCTGTCACTGCCACCCATCAATCAGCCCCTAACCTGCCCCTTGCGGGCAATCTGATCACCCCCCCACACCAATAGATCGCCCACAGATCCGACATCAGATCACCTCCCAAATCCATTGTTTACATCTATTCTCTCCTCTAAACACCCACTAATTACCCATCAATCACCCATCAATCACCCCCTATCACCACTTGTCACTTTTACCTATCAGATCAGACCCTAATCTGCCCCTTGCGGGCACCCAATCACCCGCCCACACGCTCAGATTGCCCTCTGACCCCCCCTTATCAATTCACCAGTGCATTAATTACATCTGTTCTTCCCTGTAATAACCCACTGATCACCTGTCAATCACCTGCCAATCACCTATCACCCATCAATCACCCCCTGTCACCCCCTGTCACTGCCACCCATCAATCAGCCCCTAACCTGCCCCTTGCGGGCAATCTGATCACCCACCCACACCATTAGATCGCCCGCAAACCCGCCGTCAGATTACCTCCCAAATGTATCGTTTACATCTGTTATCTTCTCTAAACACCCACTAATTACCCATCAATCACCCCCTATCACCACCTGTCACTGTTACCTATCAGATCAGACCCTAATCTGCCCCTTGCGGGCACCCAATCACCCGCCCACACGCTCAGATTGCCCTCAGACCCCCCCCCCCCCCTTATCAATTCGCCAGTGCATTAATTACATCTGTCCTTCCCTGTAATAACCCACTGATCACCTGTCAATCACCTGCCAATCACCTATCACCCATCAATCACCCCCTGTCACTGCCACCCAACAATCAGCCCCTAACCTGCCCCTTGCGGGCAATCTGATCACCCACCCACACCAATAGATCGCCCGCAGATCCGACATCAGATCACCACCCAAGCGCAGTGTTTCCATCTATTCTCTCCTCTAAACACCCACTAATTACCCATCAATCACTCCCTATCACCACCTGTCACTGTTACCTATCAGATCAGACCCTAATCTGCCCCTTGCGGGCACCCAATCGCCCGCCTACACGCTCAGATTGCCCTCAGACCCCCCCTTATCAATTCGCCAGTGCAATATTTACATCTGTTCTCCCCTGTAATAACCCACTGATTACCTGTCAATCACCTATCAATCACCCATCAATCACCCCCTGTCACTGCCACCCATCAATCACCCCCTGTCACTGCCACCCATCAATCACCCCCTGTCACTGCCACCCATCAATCAGCCCCTAACCTGCCCCTTGCGGGCAAACTGATCACCCACCCACACCAATAGATCGCCCGCAGATCCGACATCAGATCACCACCCAAGCGCAGTGTTTCCATCTATTCTCTACCCTAAACACCCACTAATTACCCATCAATCACCCCCTGTCACTGCTACCTATCAGATTAGACCCCTATCTGCCCCTAGGGCACTCAATCACCCGCCCACACCCTCAGAATGCCCTCAGACCCCAGCCCTGATCACCTCGCCAGTGCATTGCTTGCATCCATTCCCCCCTCTAATCACACCTTGAGACACCCATCAATCACCTCCTGTCACCCCCTAGCACACCTACCCATCAGATCAGGCCCCAATTTGCCCCGTGTGGGCTCCTGATCACTCGGCCAAACCCTCAGACCCCCTTCCGATCACCTCCCCAGTGCATGGATTGCATCTATTTTCCCCTCTAACCACCCCCTGAGACACCCATCAATCACCTCCTGTCACCCCCCTAGCACTCCTATCCATCAGATCAGGCCTAATACAACCTGTCATCTAAAAGGCCACCCTGCTTATGACCGGTTCCACAAAATTCGCCCCCTCATAGACCACCTGTCATCAAAATTTGCAGATGCTTATACCCCTGAACAGTCATTTTGAGACATTTGGTTTCCAGACTACTCACGGTTTTGGGCCTGTAAAATGCCAGGGCGGTATAGGAACCCCACAAGTGACCCCATTTTAGAAAAAAAAGACACCCCAAGGTATTATGTTAGGTGTATGACGAGTTCATAGAAGATTTAATTTTTTGTCAAAAGTTAGCGGAAATTAATTTTTATTGGTTTTTTTTCACAAAGTGTCATTTTTCACTAACTTGTGACAAAAAATAAAATCTTCTATGAACTCGCCATACACCTAACGGAATACCTTGGGGTGTCTTCTTTCTAAAATGGGGTCACTTGTGGGGTTCCTATACTGCCCTGGCATTTTAGGGGCCCTAAACCGCGAGGAGTAGTCTAGAAAACAAATGCTTCAAAATGACCTGTGAATAGGACGTTGGGCCCCTTAGCGCACCTAGGCTGCAAAAAAGTGTCACACATGTGGTACCGCCGTACTCAGGAAAAGTAGTATAATGTGTTTTGGGGTGTATTTTTACACATACCCATGCTGGGTGGGAGAAATTTCTATGTAAATGGACAATTGTGTGTAAAAAAATCAAACAATTGTCATTTACAGAGATATTTCTCCCACTTAGCATGGGTATGTGTAAAAATACACCCCAAAACGCATTATACTACTTCTCCTGAGTACAGCGGTACCACATGTGTGGCACTTTTTTACACCCTAAGTACGCTAAGGGGCCCAAAGTCCAATGAGTACCTTTAGGATTTCACAGGTCATTTTGCGACATTTGGTTTCAAGACTACTCCTCACGGTTTAGGGCCCCTAAAATGCCAGGGCAGTATAGGAACCCCACAAATGACCCCATTCTAGAAAGAAGACACCCAAAGGTATTCCGTACGGAGTATGGTGAGTTCATAGAAGATTTTATTTTTTGTCACAAGTTAGCGGAAAATGACACTTTGTGAAAAAAAACTATTAAAATCAATTTCCGCTAACTTGTGACAAAAAAATAAAAACTTCTATGAACTCACCATACTCCTAACGGAATACCTTGGGGTGTCTTCTTTCTAAAATGGGGTCATTAGTGGGGTTCCTATACTGCCCTGGCATTTTAGGGGCCCTAAACCGTGAGGAGTAGTCTTGAAACAAAAATGACCTGTGAAATCCTAAAGGTACTCATTGGACTTTGGGCCCCTTAGTGCAGTTAGGGTGCAAAAAAGTGCCACACATGTGGTATCGCCGTACTCGGGAGAAGTAGTACAATGTGTTTTGGGGTGTATTTTTACACATACCCATGCTGGGTGGGAGAAATACCTCTGTAAATGACAATCTTTTGATTTTTTTTACACACAATTGTCCATTTACAGAGGTATTTCTCCCACCCAGCATGGGTATGTGTAAAAATACACCCCAAAACACATTGTACTACTTCTCCCGAGTATGGCGATACCACATGTGTGGCACTTTTTTGCACCCTAACTGCGCTAAAGGGCCCAAAGTCCAATGAGTACCTTTAGGATTTCACAGGTCATTTTGCGACATTTGGTTTCAAGACTACTCCTCACGGTTTAGGGCCCCTAAAATGCCAGGGCAGTATAGGAACCCCACAAATGACCCCATTTTAGAAAGAAGACACCCCAAGGTATTCCGTTAGGAGTATGGTGAGTTCATAGAAGATTTTATTTTTTGTCAAAAGTTAGCGGAAATTGATTTTAATTGTGTTTTTTCACAAAGTGTCATTTTCCGCTAACTTGTGACAAAAAATAAAATCTTCTATGAACTCGCCATACTACTAACGGAATACCTTGGGGTGTCTTCTTTCTAAAATGGGGTCATTTGTGGGGTTCCTATACTGCCCTGGCATTTTAGGGGCCCTAAACCGTGAGGAGTAGTCTTGAAACGAAATTTCTCAAAATGACCTGTGAAATCCTAAAGGTACTCATTGGACTTTGGGCCCTTTAGCGCAGTTAGGGTGCAAAAAAGTGCCACACATGTGGTATCGCCGTACTCAGGAGAAGTAGTATAATGTGTTTTGTGGTGTATTTTTACACATACCCATGCTGAGTGGGAGAAATATCTCTGTAAATGGACAATTGTGTGTAAAAAAAATTAACAAATTGTCATTTACAGAGATATTTCTCCCACCCAGCATGGGTATGTGTAAAAATACACCCCAAAACACATTATACTACTTCTCCTGAGTACGGCAATACCACATGTGTGGCACTTTTTTGCAGCCTAACTGCGCTAAGGGGTCCAAAGTCCAATGAGCACCTTTAGGCTTTACAGGGGTGCTTACAATTTAGCACCCCCCAAAATGTCAGGACAGTAAACACACCCCACAAATGATCCCATTTTGGAAAGTAGACCCTTCAAGGTATTCAGAGAGGGGCATGGTGAGTCCGTGGCAGATTTCATTTTTTTTTGTCGCAAGTTAGAAGAAATGGAAACTTTTTTTTTTTTTTTTTTTCCTCACAAAGTGTCATTTTCCGCTTACTTGTGACAAAAAATAATATCTTCTATGAACTCACTATGCCTCTCAGTGAATACTTTGGGATGTCTTCTTTCCAAAATGGGGTCATTTGGGGGGTATTTATACTATCCTGGAATTCTAGCCCCTCATGAAACATGACAGGGGGTCAGAAAAGTCAGAGATGCTTGAAAATGGGAAAATTCACTTTTGGCACCATAGTTTGTAAACGCTATAACTTTTACCCAAACCAATAAATATACACTGAATGGTTTTTTTTTTATCAAAAACATGTTTGTCCACATTTTTCGCGCTGCATGTATACAGAAATTTTACTTTATTTGAAAACTGTCAGCACAGAAAGTTAAAAAAATCATTTTTTTGCCAAAATTCATGTCTTTTTTGATGAATATAATAAAAAGTAAAAATCGCAGGAGCAATCAAATAGCATCAAAAGAAAGCTTTATTAGTGACAAGAAAAGGAGCCAAAATTCATTTAGGTGGTAGGTTGTATGAGCGAGCAATAAACCGTGAAAGCTGCAGTGGTCTGAATGGAAAAAAAGTGGCCGGTCCTTAAGGGGGGTAAAGCCCTAGGTCCTCAAGTGGTTAAGTTACCTCCTCTGTAGTTAAGTTACCTCCTAAGTTACCGCCTCTGTAGTTAAGTTATCTCCTCTGTAGTTATTTTCACATGCAGTTAATTAACAGCCTGTCTAACTTTAGAATTCTGGAGTTCTTTTAAGGATTGAAGCATTAACTTAAAGACACAAGAGTTAACTTTAGGTTTGCCTGAGGTAAAATGTTTCCTGAATACTACATGCCTCATCACCATGGTGATAACTATAGAAATGTTATTAAAGACAGGAGATAAGGTTAGTGAATTGAGGCCATTGTCTGATTGGAATAGGGTAATTGGAGAGGAGAAACTAAAATAAGAGCTATCTCTACATTAGAGACCAGGGCCCATATGCAATTCACTTTTTCACCTGAGTTTTCTCCTAGGAGATAATTTTTCATCTTCAATTTAAAATAATTTTCCAGCACTTTTCAACTAAAAAAAAAAGTACCACAAAGTAGGTGAAAAAAGTACTATCAAAATTAGTTTGAGTATTTTCTTGCTTGTTGATGTTTTAAAAGGCATTTTATTGACAAGTTTAAAAATATCTCCTAGGAGAAAACCCTGGCTCATATGCAATTGAATTTTTCACCTGACTTTTCTCCTAGGTGATATTTTGAAACTTGTCAATAAATTGATTTTTAAACCATTAGCAAGCAAATAAATGCTCAAAATAATTTTTATAGTACTTTTTACCTACTTGTTGATACTTTTTCCATTGCAAAGTGCTAAAATGTTATTTTACATGGAAGATTTAAATTTGAATTTTTTTTCTCCTAGGAGAAAACGCAGGTGAAAAAGTGAATTGCATATGGGCCCAGGGCCCTTATGCAATTCACTTTTTCTCCTGAGTTTTCTCCTAGGAGATACTTTTTTTATCTTCCATTTAACATAACTTCCTATCATTTTGCAATTGAAAAAGTACCAAAAAGTAGGTGGACAATTACTATCACAAGTCTTTTGAATATTTTCTTGCTTGTTGGTGGTTTAAAAAAACATTTTATTGACAAGTTTAAAAATATCACCTAGGAGAAAACACAGGAGAAAATGTTAATTGCATATGGGCCCCAGTGGCTATATGCAATTCACTTCTTCACCTGGGTGATATTTTTAAACTTGTCAATAAAATGCCTTTTAAGCCACCAGAAAGCAAGAAAATACTTATACTAATCATTTTGATAGTACCTTTTCAACTACTTTTTGGTACTTTTTTAGTTGAAAAGTGCTGAAAGTTATTTTAAATAGAAGATGAAAAATTATCTCCTAGGAGAAAACTTAGGTGAAAAAGTGAATTGCATATGGGCCCAGGTGGGTATTTGAACTGAATACTCTGGCACCATGTGTTAATATAGAAAGTTATTTTTTTTTCCTTATTTATGATTTTTATCTATACATTAGATAACTGTAGTTATTTATTACACCACTAGATGCTGCTGTGATACTATATTCAGTATGTTGTGAATTAGATAACAGGACTTGAGAAAAGAGAGCCCAGTAATTATATGTTCATTCATCCTCTGCTGCTCCTCTCTGTCAAGCTCTTCATTGGCTACCAATTAACCATAGGATTCAATTCACTCTTAAAAGGGACTCCGAGCTCTAAAAAGAAAATAAATTGGTACTCACCTGGGGCTTTCTGCAGCCCATCGTACGTCGGGAGGTCCCCCGGCGCGGTCCTGGCTCCTCTCCCCGTCCCTCCGCCGCATACCGCACCGCCAACACCCGGGCCAGGTGTCGGACTCCCCCTTCCTGAACGGAGGCGCTGCACGTCATCACGCCGGCCGCCGTGATGACGTGCAGTGGCCGGCATAATGACAAAGAGCGTCCCCGTTCAGGAAGTGGGAGCCTGACACCCGGCGTGGATGTCACTGGTGCGGTATGTGGCGGAGGGACCCGGGAGAGGAGCCAGGACCACGCTGGGGGACCTCCCGACCTACGGTGGGCTGCAGAAAGCCCCAGGTAAATACCAATTTTGTTTCTTTTTAGAGGTCAGAGTCCCTTTAACCCTAACCTACAATGAAATACATGATAAATCCTTAATCTATATCTGTAATTCACATTTCCAATTTATAGCCACCGTGTTCTTAAAGGGAACCAAAACAGAGGGATATGGATGTTTCCTTTAAAACAATACCAGTTGCCTGTCAGTCCTTCTGATTTTTTGGGGCGAAACTCCCGCCCCCCCCCCCCCCCCCCTGGCCAGTCCTCCCCTGCAAGTACCCCAACATGCTTTGCAAACTGAATATAATGGATGTAATAATGCAGTAAATGATTGTAAGTTATTTTAATAAAATATTGATACAAAGAAGTGTGTTACAACAGCTAAATGCAAAGCACCAGAAATGCAATACATAACAAAACACCATCATTCTGGCATATTCCATTTCATCTGCACCCCATTCCTAACACACTACATGTCCCCCACCTGTTGTATCCTTTATTTCCTCAACTCTTAGGGCTGGTGCACACCAGAGCGGTTCTGGACCGTTTTTTAAAACGCGTGCAGGGGGAAAACCGCTTGGCTAATGAAAGTGAATGGGACGGTGCACACCAGAGTGGTTCGTTTTTGCCACAAATGCAAACTCGGGGGCTGCAGAATTTTTTAGATTTCTGAGGCGTTTCTGCCTCAATGTTAACCACTTGAGGACCCACCCTTTACCCCCCCTTAAGGACCAGCGCTGTTTGTTGGGATCTGTGCTGGGTGGGCTCTGCAGCCCCCAGCACAGATCAGGGTGCACGCAGAGCGATCAGATCGCCCCCCTTTTTTCCCCCCTATGGGGATGATGTGCAGGGGGGGTCTGATCGCTCCTGCCTGCAGGCATGTTGCGGGGGGGGGGCACCTCAAAGCCCCCCTCCCTCTCCTACCTGTCATGCCCAGTGATCCGGGCTGCACAGGACGCTATCCGTCCTGTGCAGCCAGTGACAGGACGTCCCCTGTCACATGGCGGCGATCCCCGGCCGCTGATTGGCCGGGGATCGCCGATCTGCCTTTCGGCGCTGCTGCGCAGCAGCGCCGTACAATGTAAACAGAGCGGATTATTTCCGCTTGTGTTTACATTTAGCCTGCGAGCCGCCATCGGCGGCCCGCAGGCTATTCACGGAGCCCCCCGCCGTGAATTGACAGGAAGCAGCCGCTCGCGCGAGCGGCTGCTTCCTGATTAATCAGCCTGCAGCTGGCGACGCAGTACTGCGTCGCTGGTCCTGCAGCTGCCACTTTGCCGACGCACGGTATAAGCGTGCGGTCGGCAAGTGGTTAAAGGAGCACTTAAGCCAGGAATAAAAAAATCAGTTTTACTGGCCTGGGGCTTCTACCAGCTCCCTGCAGCCGTCCCGTGCCCTCCAGTCCCCCGTCGACAGCTAGTTTCGTTTTCACTGACAGGGAGTTGGTGGGCTTTCTGCGCCTGCACAAGCCTGGCCACGCATATCCTTCTTCATGTTCCCGTCCTCAATAGCGTCCTGCACAGGCAGAGGATGCTATTGCGGACAGGAACGCAAAGAAAAATATGCATGGCCAGGCCTGTCGGCAAAGACGAAACTAGCTGGTGGCAGGGGACCGGAGGCTCTGTGAGCGACTGCGAGGGCACTGGACGGCTGCAGGGGGCTAGTAGAAGCCCCAGGAAAGTAAAACTGTTTTTTATTCCTGCCTTGAGTGTCCCTTTAAAGTATAGGAAAGTGGAAAACCGCTCTGAAAAACGTTAGACCAGAGCAGTTTTCCCGGCGTTTTTGTTACAGAAGCTGTTCAGTAAGAGCTTTTACTGTAACAATATTTGAAATCTGCTACACAAAAACGCTCCAAAAAACTCTAGGCATGTTTAGAAAACCTCTCTAAACATGCCTAGAATCGCTCTGAAATCTGCTTCAAAATAATAAAACAAAGGTCCAAAGTTACACAGTTGTCAGTGTCACATGTCCATGGTATGTAAACTCGTCGCAGAGCACTTGTTTTTATACATTTGTATATTGTGTATTTGTTTCATGGTCAGCTCTGTTTATGCTTACTATTCATGGGTATTAAAGAGGCACTACAGCAAAAAACTGTAAAATGTAAAATATGTGCAAACATATACACATAAGCAGTACATTTTTTCCAGAGTAAAATGAGCCATACATTACTTTTCTCCTATGTTGCTGTCACTTACAGTAGGTAGTAGAAATCTGACAGAAGTGACAGGTTTTGGACTAGTCCATCTCTTTATAGGGGATTCTCAGGGATATATTTATTTTCAAAAGCACCTAATGAATGGCAGTTGCTCTGTCCAACTGCCAAAAAACTGTGTAGGGAGCAGGGAAGCTGGCCAGCATCATTATTTAAATCCTTTTTAGGGAATATCTTTATAAAGAATAAAAGCCCTGCTGAGAATCCCCTATGAAGAGATAGACTAGTCCAAAACCTGTCACTTTTGTCAGATTTCTACTGCCTACTGTAAGTGACAGCAACACAGGAGAAAAGTAATTTATGGCTCATTTTACTCTGGAAAAAAATGTACTTCTTATTTGTATATGTTTGCACATATTTTAAATTTTAGTTTTTCGCTGTAGTGCCCATTTAATGCTTGCAAATTGGATGCACACTGCTGGTGCTATTATCACTCACTATCCAGACATGAATGAAAATCAATAGCTTTTTCAGTCCAGAAACATGACCACCACAAACTGGTAGCAATAAAGATAAAAATCCTTCATTAACCATTTTCTAAACACATCAGACACTACAGTATCTTACCTCACAATGAATTTTGGTGGGTTTGACCTGAGCCTATTGTTACACAGGCTTCATGCATATTGCTTCATTTCAATCCAAGTTTTCAGGTATCTATTTAGCTTCCTGGATGAGCCTTTGTATTACGGAGTAGTATGTCCTGTATTATGGAGCATATGAAAAGCCATTTCAGGGACAGCTTTCTCATAGTTGTACCATTTTTAATATGCTGGGAGTGGGATGGCTTTGGGTTTGTGTGTATTTTAATGGCCTTTTTGCTAAAAATTTCTTTAGTAGTGCTCCATGCTTCCAAGTTCAGACTTTATGATATATACATAACCCTGAAGTATACCAATGCAATAAAATAGAGCATATGATCAGGCCTATTTCTGACCTTTAAGCACCCTAGGCAAAACACAACACCATCACCCTGTTGCTATAAGACACCAAACAATTTCAACTTGATGTGTGTTCCACTTCCAACATATACCAAGCTAAATACTGGAGTCCAGAGGTGTTGAGACAGATAAGTCAAACCTCCTAAAAGACACAATTTTATCATTCAAAAAAAAAGTATTTTATCATTCAAAAAAAGTACTAATGTTTATAGTCACTTAGCCACATTTTCACCTGAAATTACACATATTTCGATAGATCTGTAAATCCGTCCTGAAAGAGAGACCAATGAAGAAGGGACAGGGGGTCTTTTTCCCAAAGAGGTACTTTTCCCCTGAAAAGGGGAGCAATGGTGAATTGACTACTGGTATGCTAATTGTATAGTTGCTACCGGTAGATAATAAAGTAATTTCTATAAAGTTTTTGCTTAGACCACAGTTCTATACCATGACTTCTATCATATTCATCAGCCATGTGCGATAGAGCCTTCCCCAGCGAGTGGTGCCCTGGGCAAGGATTGTTGTCTTTAAAATACTGAAGGAGGACATTTGAGAAAAAGGCATAGAGCACATTTGCCATATACTGTAAAATCATTCAGATCCTTATTAAGGAATTCCACTGAAGGAAAGAAAACATACAAATCTTCAGTACATTAACAAAACGTATAGACATTTTATTATAGATGTATATTTGGCAGTTTTTCAAATTATGCAACAATTATACTACAGCACAAATAATCATGTATACAGTTGGTCTACAAGTTTAAATGATTTCCTAAAAATAAACAAAAACGTATAGGTACAGCTGAGTTCCTCCCAGTGATACAGAGTTTGTACGGAAATCCATGGTCTGCCTATCAGAGGGTTCTGAAGAATCGAACGATTTTGCACCAGAAAAATGAATACTGAGCAGATTTCACATATAATTTAGGTCTTTTCTCTCCTTCACTCCAGTATGACGATTCAAGTTATTTTAGTGCAGGTGTAGAAAGAAATCCGGTACTGAACATGATGCTGTTTAACAGTTTATTTTTGTAGAAGAAGCTTTCCAGAGACATTCTCTCTTCTGCAAGTATAGCACGGATGGATCACAAATATTCCCCTGGATGATACAAACTTCAATACCTATGACTATTAGAGAATGTCAGTTTAGTGCACCTGATTGACCCAGTTGCATGTTGCATACACTGTGCATTAGGGATGGTCAATGACTGGATAGTGTACTGGTTAACGGCACCGCCTTTGGCATGGGAGACAAGGGTTCGATTCCTGGCTAGGGTCAGTACAGAAGACTCCCTAACACTGCAGGGTGGCCCCTTGAGCTCTTAGTGGCTGCAGCTCTTGAGTCCAGCAGGAGAAAAGCGCTATATAAATGTTCTCACTGGAATGAGATGTAAATAATTCAGAGTTGATGCAGGATTATGCCTATTCTGTATGCAAGTATATGCGGCTTGAAAATGGACCAATCAATTTGAACCTTGGTGGGGCTTGATTGGTCCATTTACAAGCTGCATACAAAAAAATTGCATACTCCTGCATCAACTTGGAATTATTTTCATCTCACTGACCAGTCCTAATGTGCATAAAATGATTTGCATCTTGTTGGCCATCTCTACAGGCTATGGCTCCAGACCAGGCTTGTGACCAAGTGTCACACAGACAGCAGTGACGGTGGCCCATTCATTCCTGGCACTATCCTGCCTTCCTTGGAATACTGCTGCAGTTATGTACAATACACCACAGACTTACTGCTAGCGCCCTGTATGAGTCTTCACAAGAGGGGGATAGGAGTGCCTGAAACTGAATTCAAAACTCATGATTAGAGGGTTAACAATTCATGATTTAGGGTCTGTTTCCCCTACACGCAGATTGGATGCAGAATGGATGCAGAAAAACTGACTCCAATGAATGCATATGGGAAAATCTGCATCAGAAAAATCGCGTTTAGTAGAAACAGGCCCATAGGCATTCATTGGAGTCAGTTTTTCTGCATCCAATCTGTGTGTAGCGGAAACAGGCCCTAAGGGTTAACAATTGTAACTGAATTTCACCTGTGCTGCTGCAAAGTCGCAGCACGAATCGCTTAGCCATGTCATGCACGGCTATAAGGTGTTGGGGGCGTGCTGCAGCATGCCACCCAGAATCGCACCGCAGTGCAATTCAGACGGCAAGCCATAGAAGAAATAAGCAGCATTTCCCTGTGCAGCTCGCATGTGGGGAAACGCTGCAGATTCGAGGTGTATGCGGCACAAGTGGAAACTGCTGTTTCTACTAACAATCCAGGCTGTTTTGCACCTGAAGTGGGAGGCAGCCAAAACGCATTGTGAGGTCATTCCAATTTTAGAGGGGAAGTTTGAATCCTAGCACTGCTCATTTTAATTTATTGCCTCCAAGCAGAAGTTTTATGTATTTTGCAAATCATTTTTCACTCATCAATAAAGCACTTTTGATACACCGGTGTCTGCTAGGCCATGTCAACTAAGACCAACTGGTGACAAAAGGTTAGTTGGACATTACCCTGTTTCTCCCAGTCCTTTAACACCAAGTTTGAGTTCTAGTGTGGAGGCGAGGGGAGCTGCGCAGACAAGCGATTTAGATGGTTCCGACGGCTGCAGTTACCAACAGCACCCCCAGGGATCCCAATCCTGTCACTGAATGCTAACAGACCATGACTGACTGCTTCTAGTAATTCCATGTTATCAGGGCAAGTTAAGTTTTTAATAAATTATCTTTTTTTTTTGTTATACATCTGGACTTTTATTAACTGAGGGATGACTTCTATGTGAGGTGTGCCGAAAACCGTATTATATATATATATGAGATGTAGACAGTTTTACTAATGACAACAGAACAATTTAGCCTTTCTTGCAAACAGCCTATAGGGAACCTGCATGTGATGCTTACATCAGTGGATGAAAGAGCACAGAAGTGTAGAAATCGGGACAAAAGTGTTCAAACGGATATAGTCCAGATTATTGTCAGAGCGTGGAATAAGCAGGAAATGTTTCCTAATATGTGCCACTGCAAACATCTATAAACAGCAGAAGAGCAGATGATGGGAAAAGCAGGGTGCTTGTTTAACGATCTCCACCTAAAATTAAATAATTGTTCCAAAATTCAATTAATATCAGTAACAGTAAAGGATTTAGCAGCATCACGTGTAATATAGTAGTAGCCAAAACTAGCCACAGACATCAGAGCATACCGGACTATATTAAAGTGTTAGTGGACTGAGGGCTTGTTTACACTATCACGAACCCGCATGCGTCCAACGCATGCGGATTCGCACATGTAATGCAAGTGGATGGGCCTGTTTCCACTGTAGCGTTGTTGAGGTGCGTTTTTTTCAGCGGTGAAAAAACGCACAAAAGAGCCGCAGAATTCGCCTGCGAGTGGAATGCATGCGAATCGCCGCTAATGTATTTAATAGGGAAATCGCCTGCGGCTTTGGCATGCGAATTTGGAAATCAATGTAAATCCACACCGGCACTGCCATGGTTGAATTCGCATACAGCGCCATTCATGCGAATTTTCATGCGAATTCGCATGAAAATTCGCATACAACCGCATGTGAAATTCGCATCCGCATGCAAATTTTTACCGCGGCAATTCGCACCGCAATAGTGGAAACGAGCCCTTATGGTTAAGTGTGCTTAAAATGAGGCCCTGATCAATCAAGCAATATCCTTACATAAGTGATGTAGCCCAATTTTGTAATGTCATCTCCAGTATGTACAGTATAAGCTGTTAAGTTTTGCCTATACTGATAGTAAACTAAGAGGCTTCTGGTGCTGGAGGGAGCCCCTGATAAATAAAGCTGCTATTATTTTATTCACCTCATGTATCCTTTAAGAACACACTGAGTAGGAGAGCCGACTAGCTCTTAAAGTGTACCTGAAGCGACATGTGACATGATGAGGTCAACGTGTATATACAGTGCAAAACATGTTAATAACCATGCTGTTTATTTTTTCTTAATTTATTGCCTGAAATAGTTAATCTTCAGGCATGCAAGTAACAGCTTCTCTCTTGTTGTACTGTACCTTGTCGGGATTATAGTAAACATCACTGGTAACAGCCATACTGGTAACATAAAAGTGTTCCTAGCAGAATACAACTTATGAGAGCAAGAGAGAGATAGAAAAAGGTAATTAAAACATATTTTAACCCTGGGACTCTTAATAGACTGCCATTGAGCAGAGACAACAAAACATTCAATCTAATTTGTAAATGTGTGTGTGTGTGTATATATATATATATATATATACCTCAGGTTCACTTTAATGTTGGAAAAAAAAAGTATATAAATCACGTGCCAGTATTTTAACACAGAGCTGAAATTAGTAATTTAAAGGAAACTTGAAGTGAGAGGTATAAAGGAGGCTGCCACATTTATTTCCATTTAAGCAATACCAGTTGCCTGGCTATCCTGCTGATCCGCTGCCTCTAATACTTTTAGCCATAAACCCTGAACAAGCATGCAGCAGATCAGGTGTTTCTGAAATTTTTGTCAAATATGACAAGATTAGCTGCATGCTTATTTCTGGTGTGATTCAAATAATACTGCAGCCAAATAGATCAGCAGCAGTGCCAGGTAACTGGTATTGTATAAAAGGAAATACATTTGGCAGCTTCCATAGACTTCTCACTTCAGGTTCCTTTAGGCTTCTTGCACACAGGGATGTTACAGGCGCACGTTAGTGCAGCCTGTAACGCTCCCCCAACGCACAGCAATGTAACACAAGTGGGCTGTTCACACTGCCCATGTTGCGTTACATTGTAACGCAGCAAAGTGCTGCATGCTGTGCGTTCTACTCGGCTAAGCCGCGTTAGACTGTTTGCTCATGCTCAGTCATGTTGGGGAGGAGGGGAGAGCGGCCGGGCACATGGCTAATTAATATTCACTGCACTCAGTGACGTGCAGTGTTTACTTCCTGGAGCGGCCGCTCTGTTTGGCGATTGGCTGGGCGGGACCACATGATGGCGCATGCGTCCAAGAGTACGCATCACGGACGCCAGAGTGAGCTGCACAACACAGCTCACTCCGACGTCCACACCAGAGAGCACCAGGCGTTCCGTTAGGGGCACGTTATGTGCCCTATATTGTCCCCTAAACGTAACATACTGGTGTGTAACTAGCCTTAAGGTCTGTTTGTTTTTTTTGCAGTATTTTGTAGTATAGATTAGACCAGTGGTCCTCAAACTAAGGCCCGCGGGCCGAATGCGGCCCCCTGAGGCTTTTATACCGGCCCTCCACACACAAAATATATTACTTATAGATGCGGTCACGGTCAGCTACATCTTTAAATATTGGTGGTCCGCATAGAATAGCAGTGCTGGCACCACCCATCCACATGGAAGCCAGAAAGCAGTAATTCGCTGGTTTCCAATCACATTCCACATCAGGTGACACTGCTGTCCAATTGGACTGCACGTTGTCACCCGGGTATGTTTCGCTGTCTGTCCTGCAAAGACGTCTACATCATTTTATGTATGTTCCGGCCCCCCAGCAGTCTGAAGTATGTTGACCCGGCCCTCGACTCAAAATGTTTGGGGACCCCTAGATTAGACCTTCACATTAAGACATTTTAAGCATAAGAACACCAACACTGTATAGAGACATCACATTTCTTTTTGATTTGTTTTTTCTTCCTTTATAATTTTCTTAAAGGCACAGAACTTCACAGATATCCCAAAGATAGAAAATTAGTTGCAACAGCCTCAAAAAGACAAGGACAGCAGTAAAAACAAACAACAATATTAAAAAAAAAAAGAAAAAACCCAAATCCCTGGATATCGGCTTTAAAGTGGACCTGAACTCTTGCACAGGAGAGAAGGAGAACACAGAAAAATCTACCCTGTATGTGTTTATAGAGAACAGCTTGTCTAATTCTCCCGTCTCAGCAAGTAATGAGCTAGAGTAATTTGAGCTCCCAGCTGTTTGCTGACTCTGCGGAGTTAACAGCGAATATGTAAACACAGAAGGTTAACCATTTCTGTGCTCCCAGCAAACCAGGAAGTAACTACACTGCAGCATCTCTGAAGGAGCTCTATAAGCTGTAACAAGGAAATGTTTTTCTGTAAAGGTTATTATGCTGTTAGAAATATTGGCGTTAGCGCTACGATGCAGCGGCCGCACCGCATTGCCAAAAACAGGCCTTCAGGGAATACTGCGTTACTATGCAGTATTCCGCATCTGGCATCCATCCAAGCAGAAAGTGACGCACGTTTGCGTTACTTCCTATTTTGGGTATACAGAAGTGCACAGAAGCATACTGTAAAAATGCGCGTCGCAACATCGCTGCACTTCTGCCGCAAACACGTTTTAAAACCCCTGCATCGCCATAGACTTACATGACTTCCGGTCTGCCGCACGTCGTGTGCGTTTTTGAAGCGTGTCAGATTGAGCACTTCTGGCACACCACGCTGTAGGTAATATGAAAGCACCCATTGACTTTCATTGCCCTGCGGTAGCAGAGCAGTAAATTGCTGAGACGCAATGCGGCAGTGTGAAAGGGCCCTTGCAGGAGTGAACACTGCAGCAATTTTGCCGCAATCGCGTTTAGTGCTTCTATAGCACTGAAACGCAATCGCCGGGAAATCACCTGAAGATGGTGCAGGCGACTCGTTTGCGTTCTGCGTTTTTGGGCGATTTGCGGCGATTAAAATCGCCCAAGTAAGAACGTGCCCATAGAGTTTCATTACACTAGTGCTTTTAAAAAGCGCTAGCGTTTGAGCGTTTTGCCGAAATTGCGGCAAAATGCTCTAGTGTAAATGGGCCCTCAAGGTTGCTTATATTTTAGAGGAGAGAGGAAGTTCTGAGTTCAGGTCCGCTTTAAGTTTGCAAAGCATACAGAGTTCCCCAATAAGAAAACCCAGCACTGCATTCATGTTTGGGAGGAGAGAAAGAAATAAAAAAGAAAAAATGGGAAAGAAATAGCACATTACATAGGTCATCTGGAGATTCAACTGCTCACTGCAGTGGTAAATATGACATTTTCATAAATAATGTTTACCTTATTAAGAATGAAAAGGAATACTACAAAAAAAAATCTACTTTTTGTACTAAACACAATATATAAAAAAATGACATATAAAAACAACATTCCCTTTAAAATGTCTACAGGTCCAGCTTTCTTCATAACTGTGAGTACTAAATGCAAATAGGAGGGAGGGGTAGTCTGCCTGCTCCAGTGCCAAGGCAACAGCTGACTGGGGTATTCCCATTAGTCAGATTACTGCTGCTGCCTGCCTCTCTGGAGAGCCTGTCAGTACCTATGGATGTGTGACCTCATCTCAGACGACCTCACATCAGTGAAAGTCAGCTCTGGTCACACAGTGTCTGCCATCAGCTGCACTTACTGAAAATGGAAAAATAGTCAACACGAAGAAAGATGGCAACAGTGCAAGAAGCAAGGTGCAAAGACTGTCACTGCTGGATCTGTAAACAGCGGTCAATTAAATATGAACAAAACTAATTGATAGTCCTAGGTTATGTCAGGGCCGGGCCGAGGCAGAGGCTGAAGAGGCTCCAGTCTCAGGGCGCAGTGTAGGAGGGGACGCACAATTCATTCATTCAATTCATTCCCAATTGTGTTTGAAGCAGAGAGAAATAAGAAAAGGGGATACATAGCAGTGACTGCTAGCCAGATAACTAGAGATTAAGGTGTTGGGGAGGTTTGGGGCCCTGGGGCACCTATTAGTCTAATAGTAATTAGTGTGTGACGGCCGGGTGGGAGGGATGGAGGGGCGCACTTTGCAGTCTCAGGGCCCTTTTCCACTAGCAGTCGCTAGCGTTCACGCTGAACGCTAGCGATTGCTGAATCGCAATTACCGGCGATTCCCCGACGTTTGCGGACGCGATTTTGCTATGCTATGCACTGCATAGCAAAATCGCGGCAAATATCGCTCCACCGCGCGTTCGCGTTCCCGTCAAAAACGAATCGCGGTAGTGGAAATGACCTACTGCGATTCCTATGTTAAAAAGCAAACCGTAGCGATTGTAAAATCGCTAGCGGTTTGCGTCTTTCCGATTCAGCCAGCGCAAATGCGCTGGTGGAAAAGGGCCCTCAGCCTTGGGTGCTAAAGGACTTTGTCCCGGCTAATTAAAAGGAAGCTAAATACCTTCACGTAGAAAGAAACAGTGGTGGTCACATGATCAGCACTGTTCCATGGGATCCTTCTTCCCAAGAGCAACTAATCCCTGCTGTCTTCTGTGAGGAAAGGTGTGGCCAAGCTACCCCTCTCAATCTGTAAATAAGAGCAGGTGTGGATGGCATGCCACCTATCTTCTGTAGGGGTCGAAGGAGTGGTGTGGTATGGCCAGTGGAATACAGGAGGGGACGTAAGGTGGGCAGTATCTCATAGTTTGCGTACAAGTCTCTATCCATCATTGTAGGACAACGAGGACCAGAGGTCATCTGAGTTGTTTTCTTCTAAATGAAGGGTAATTACTACTAAATGGAGTCACATGATATATATATGACTGGGTGAGGCTGGAGTTAGTTTAATAAAAACTTAATATACTTAAGTGAAAATAAATAAAATGATTATTACTCACCTGGGTCTTCCCTCAGCACCCTGCAGCTGTCCGGTGCCCTCGTAGCCTTGCTCCGATCCTTCTTTCCCTGCCGGCGGCTACTTCCGGGTTCGGCGACAGCCGCCGACAGGCTGGGAACGCGAGTGATTCTTCGTGTTCCCAGCCACAATATATCGCCCCCTATGCTGCTATCGCCTTCTTGCCGCAATAACAGCATAGGGGGCGATATATTGTGGCTGGGAAAGCGAAGAATCACTCGCGTTCCCAGCCTGTCGGCGCCTCTCACCAAACCCGGAAGTAGCCGCCGGCAGGGAAAGAAGGATCGGAGCGAGGCTGCGAGGGCACTGGACAGCTGCAGAGGGTTGAGGGAAGCCCCAGGTGAGTAAAAATCATTTTTTTATTTTCACTTAAGTATCCCTTTAAGCTTGCCAGGTGCTTTAAATGAATTGATAGGGAGGGAAGTGATATTTTCTAATGCACAGCTGACTTCCTATCTAATTATCCCATATGAAAAAAAAAAATCTATCAAGTGTCATTTTATTTCCTCCTTTTGCTTATAGTCGCAGCTAACACAGAGAGGTAAGTTGCACAGCAAAGCATGTAACATGTCAGATATCGCAGTACTGTTCTCCCTGCATGGGAGCCTCTACAATCATAGCTGTCAATGTTATTAGGAGCACTTCTGCATATTAGGCCTGCCTTTTGTTTTGGATGTGATGGTTCTATAACAGCTTTGGATGTAGATTGTTAAAATTCACCAATCATGGCGCTAATACTGTATGTTTAGATGGGAACAAACACTACATCATCACCGTAGTATCTGGTGTTGGGAGGCTTCCAGTGGCACATAATGGATTTGTTTATATCAGCCGTAATACCTAAATCTGATTGGAGGAAAATTAGTAGTGTTGTGGCTTAAATATGATTCATCAGTAAAAAGAATACTGGTTCTCAACGGCTCTTGTGCGACTCCGAGACCCATCACTTTCGTGGTAGTCTTCTGTGTTCCCGTTGGGAGATTCTAGCAATAGCTCTGCACTGTTGCTCCGGCTTCTGGCAGGAAGAGTCCCATCCACTCTTTGATAAGCTGCGTGGCTGCTGGACGAGGAACTACTGTCTGGAGGAGGGTTTGTGGGCTGCGTGTTACTGGCTACAGAGCTGGAGAAGTAGTGCTGGGACTGGGTGTCACTACTGCAGCCCTGCTGCTGGAAACTAGGAACTGCAGGACCAGGATCTAAAGAAAAAAAGAAGACCAAGTCTGAAAAATGGAGCCTATATCAGTTACACAAATATTTACATCAACAGCTTATTCTACAAATGCGATAGTCGAAAAGCAATTAGTCATGTAAAAAGTAAATCTGGTTACAAGTTGGACAGGTCCCAGCAACCAATTGGTTATTTGATTGACCTGGTGATTTTATGAAGTAATGGAAGAAATACAGTAGAGTCCCAGTTTTTCAGAACGCTTTAGATTGTAAGCTCGCAAGGGCAGGACTCTCTCACCCTTTTGTGTCTTGGAATTTGTTATACATTTTATTCATCATGTGACTTTTGCCACTGTAATTACCAATTATGTATTTTGTGTATTGGTGTATACTATTGTCTGCATTATGTAATACTCGATTTCTTCTAATTAATGTATATCAAAACGGATTTAAATTTGTGGGAGGGAGATATCCAGAGGAATGTTGGAGCATACAGTATATAAAAGTTTGGGTAAAATTTCCACTTTAATTCGGTTAATTCCAAGAGCCACTGACGAGGGCAATGAGGACCCCGCTGAGGTCTTGTTATCCAACCAGGAGTATAAAGGTACTGTGTTGTAGAGGTGAAGTCTCTAATCTCTGAACATTTTTTTTTCAATACATTTTTATTGAAAAGAAGCATGTTTAACAACACTTGCTATATCAATATCATCAATATTTCTTCATATTCCAATACAAATATTGTCATTAAAATAAATCAGTAGCAGTTTTTATCTCAAACTTAGAAAAGCAGGAGCTAAAGTAAACCCTGTTTGCGGTGTTATTGTTATATAACCGAAGAAGAAAGGAAGGAAGAAAGATTAGGGAAGAAAGAGAGAAAGGAAGAAAGGAGGAAAGAAAGAAAAGCAAAAGAACAAAATTGGTCCAGGTTTATCTCCGTTTCTATACATCGTATCTCTAATATAATCACAAATCTTGAGAATATACAACATCAAATCAATACCAGTATAATTACACACATATATCAAAGTAGCCATCAAAGCATCAAGGAAAGCATCAATGAAAACAATACATGCAACATTGGCCTGACTCCAAGGGTGTTATACACCTATATCTAAATGATTACTAAAAATCCAACTGTTACTTAACAAATTGTGCACCAAGCAAATTGTGTACCAAGCAGAGAGTCAAAAATCGAAGGAATCTGTAACGTAGGAAGGGCTGTACTCCGTAACCGGGCAGAAAGGAGGTGTTCCATAGCTAAGCTTGAATTTGCCAAAGCTTTAATCTGGTCTAGACATGGGACTTCACTAGATCCCCAATGTGCACTAATCCGCTGTCTACTAGTTCACTAGGATGAGACACAAATAATCTGTTTGCAACTGGAATGTTCTCTAAACCCGCGTGAAGTAATGCTAGATCTGGATTAGGAAGGGGACGAATTAAACATTATACAGATATAGATCTAAAAACTGCAGTCCATAATTTTTTTATAAGTGGACATTCCCATAACATGTGAAAAATCGTGCCAATGTCCTTTCCGCACCTCCAACATTGTGGAGATTGATGTGGGTTAAAAGTTGCTAATTTCCTTGGAGTTAGATACCAGTTCAATAATATTTTAAATAATGTTTCCAAGTGTACTGAACAGTGTGAGAATCTGGAGATATGTCTACTAGGTGTTATAATAGCATTGGCAGTAATATTTGATCATAGTGTTTTATTCCATACTTGGGTATATCTATCCAGTGAATTGGCAGATTGTGCAACTAATTCTGAAGATCAAGAGGATATACCTTTAGGAAAGGAAAAGGGTTCTTTGAGGAAAACAGCTAAATACCTGGGTAGTGTATCTCTCAACACCTAGGTATGTGAACAATTCAATTCAATTAAGTGATCTGGATGCTCAGCATCTATACAGAGCTTACCGGTAAATTGCTGTCTGAAACCAACTCTAAATACTGTTTCTAGAAAACAAGTTTGCAATGTATACAAAGCTTCATATGTCTACATCTAGAATCAGAAGCTCCAAATAATCAGTCTAGTCTAGGATTTCACTACAAATCATTGAGGCCCCCTATCTTACCCCATGATGAACCCCATGACCAGGAGGCCCATCTACTGGGAATCATCTAACAAGTGTGGCTACCATGTCTTCTCTAAAATCCATAACAAGTGTAGTCATAACAATACCTGCTCTGGAGGGGAGCCTCATGAATAGGAGGGAGTGTAAGAGGTTGAAGGCATCCACAGCCCTGCCCCTTTAGGTGGGCTGCTACCCTTCAGTATAATAAGAGAGAGCTTCTTGCAGGCTGTTGTACGCTAAAAAGAAGTCATATAGGTAAATCTCACCAGGTGACGGATTCTGCGGAACAACGTAGCTACGCAGCGTAATGTCTGCTGAGCCGCCAGATTCTAGAGGTATTGGATGAGAGTGAAAATGTTTCAACATATCGAAAATGGTCTGGAACCAGAGGTGCTGTACATGACACTGTCCATTCTCATTAAGAGACAGCCGTAGGTGCTGGGGGAAGAGAATATTGAAATGTTAGCCGATTCCTTACAAGCCTCTTTGTACATACAAGAAAATTATCCCCTCCCCTTTTACTATGAAACACCATGTAGCAAGTAAAATAGAACACTGACCAGCCAATGTAATTTAGGATACGTTACCTTGAATTATGTTCAAATAGCAGAGTTAGAGTTGCACACCACCCCAAGGTGCTGGACTAATGTAGTTAATAGAACAATCCAGACTTGTTATTCACAAATCGCGACAACAGTCAATTCAATAAACCAACAACCATTTTGGGGCCACAGCAGGTCCCCTTTGTCAGGTAACAGAATAGAATGGTAACGTTGGCGTATTGAATGAACTGTTATCATGATTTGTGAATAAACAAAGCTTCAGTCTACTTTTGAGTGTGCGGACCCACTGGATTGATGAATTATGTTCTGGTTCATATAATCCAGTGCAAGTAGCAATGCTGTTTGGAGGATATCCAGAGTCTGATTTACTAAGGGCGCATTCACATTACATAACGTGTGCACAAACACAATTTCATGCGCGCGTTATGACCTATGGCATGGTTTCGGGAAGTTGCAGTTCGACGCTGATCAGTGGCACTTGTTCTAATTCACGAAACGGGAAAATGCCATCACTGGACAAGTAAATGCTCCCAGATGCGTTACATTTCTGGAACGCTTTGTCTAATAGACTTTCATGTTATCCCGCTTACCGCATCCTAGGAGCCATCCGTCAAAACGCATGGATCAGCTCCTAGTGTGAAAGAGCCCTATGGGCTTGTTAATGAAAGCGTGTATGCAGCTTAACTCTTTCCTTATTCTTTCATTAAAGCTTAAAGCTAATAGGATCCAGGTTTTTTTTTTTAAAAAGTCAGATACTCACCTAAGGAGAGGGAGGCTCTGGGTCCCATAGACCACTCCCTCTCCTCTCCTGGTGCCCGCTGCTGTCCTGGCTCCCCCGTAGTGGTATTCGACCGTTTCGGTCGAATAGCGCTGTCTCCCGGCCGAAGGGAGGCTTCGGAAATGCTTCGAGAGCCCGAGTGCTCCCGAAGACGGCCGCTCTACACTGCGCACGCGCGCGCCCTCTATGACGCGTTCGCGTGTGTGCCGCCTGTCTTTGGGAGGACTCGGCTCCCGAAGTCCCCTTGGCGTGGGACGAGAACGGAGGATCCAGTGCAGCACCGGGGCCACCGGGAAGGAGAGGGAAGGCTCATTAGGACCGAGCCTTCCCTCTCCTTAGGTGAGTATCTGCCTAAGATTCAGGAGTTAGCTTTTTCAACATATTTTTCAGGTGTTCGCTTTTTCAACTGTAACACATCAGTCTTTTCTATGTATTCATAAATTAAACTGTGGCTTGTAAACGGATCAACACAATGGTTGCCTGTAAAACTGTAAGGCTCCATACGCATGCCAAATGAAACTGGACCCTGGTGGTCAATAACAACCACTTCTGCTGAGAATGGGATTGAGTGGATCTACAGGTGGTGTAAGGACAATAATATTGTGCTAAATACGATAAAGACTGTGGAAATGATGGTGGATTTTAGAAGGAACGCACTGCCACCCAGCCCGGTCAGTACTGATGGAACTGAGGTATCCAGGGTACATAGCGCTTGGTTCCTAGGCACCTTCATCACCAGGAACCTGAGAGGGGACGTAAATACAACCATAATCCAAAAGAAGGCCGAGCAAAGGCTGTTCTTCCTGAGGCAGCTGAGGAAGTTTGGAATGCAGAGAGAGATACTGACCAGTTTCTATTGCGCTACTATTAAACCTGTCCTTTTTACCTCCATCATTGTTTGGTACGCAGGGACAAACGTAAGGGAGAGACACAAACTCCAGAGAGTGATCAATGCCGCCAAAAAGATCATTGGGTCACCCCTGCCCCTTCTCCACACAACGAGAATGAGGTCCAGGGCCAACAGGATCACACACAGCCCCTCCCACTCTGGTAGTCGCTTCTTCAACCTCCTCTCCCCTCAGGCCACCACTATAGGTACATTCCCACCAAAACTACCAGGTGATGTAAAACCTTCTTCCCCCAAGTGGTCGTCCTCAACTCATGTCCTCACCCCGAGGATATCCCTGGGTCTCCTTAAGCTCCTCTGGTGCCCCAATGTATGAACGCTTGCCCATAGGCTGACTCTCACCGGTCGCACTGTACCATATGTTGTTATTTCATGTATGCTCTGGATAGGGGGTAGAGAGATCTGCAATACATATTGTTACTATCACATTGTCGTTATTATGCTATGTAGTTATGTTTATGTTGTTGTTACTTGCACTATGCCAACTGCCACGTGTCCACAAATAATTCCGGGTGCGATGCCTGTCGCACTTGGCAAATAAAGGTTTCTGATTCCAGCGTGTGCACAGCAGCCCTCGACACCTCTTGACCTCTTGGCTAGCAATCCATCCTGGTGGATCACTCTATCCGAGAGCATTGTTCTCCCCACTTGCCCCCTGCATAGAAACTGAACATGTCACTAGCCTGCAGGCTGGTGATACATCCATTAGCCTCTGCACTGCAATTTCACCCAAGAGATCAGGTACCCATACCCGCCAGACGACACTGATCTTGTAAGTGTACAGATCTTTACTTTCAAACACTGGTAATAGCTACTTCTACCACCTGCAGAACAAACATCATGTTACTTGTTTCTTAAAATCCATTCAGCGATTCCTCAATACAAAACCATCTATTGTTCCAGATCTCAGAGCTAAGAATTATCAATAACAATTTATATAACCACGTTGATTTGAAGGTACCTGCAAGCAGCATACCGTAATTTCTGGACCATAAGACACACTTTTTCTCCCCCAAAAGTGGGGGGAAAAGTCAGTGCATCTTATGGTCTAAATACTTAAGTTTAGACCTGTGCCAACATGCTGCAGTGAGCCGTGCTGCGGAGGGGGGGAGCAAAGCAGCATCAAACAATACAGTACAGCATCAAACAATATGTCTTGCTCTGTCCCCCTGCTGTCCCGCAATAGCCTGCATCGGAGTGGCGGGCAGATGGATCTCAGCCTGCGTGAGAGGGGACAGCAGAGGCAGCATTCCTACTCATGGAGGTACTTCTGGTGGTGCGGAAAACAGCAGAACAGCACGGGGACAGAGCAGGACATGTAAGAGGAACAGGGACATTGGAGGCAGCATTTCTATTCACAGAGGTATTTATGATGGTGCGGGGGATAGCGGGACAGCCGGGGGATAGAGCAGGACCCAAGTGAGGACACAGTGGGACAAAGAAGGACACAGTGGACAGAGAATGACACAGGAGGGACACAGATGAGGGGACAGGAAGGATGCAGGAAACAGAGGAGGACACAAAAGGTACAAGAGGGACAAAGTAATGGGGGGAAAGATCCATAAGATGCCCCTGCACCATGGATGCACCAAGTATTAGTATATTTTTTTTCCTGGGTTTTGTCCTCTAAATCAAGGTGTGTCTTATGGTCAGGAGGGTCTTATGGTCCAAAAAATACGGTACTCACCTTTGCTTTGCCTTGGAAGTTGAATGTCAACACATACTCTCCAGGGCGGGTCTCACTTTGTCGGATGACAAACAGCCCATGGCTTCGTGTTCCACCAGTCAGCACCAGCTGAGCTGCCTTGATCCTTGAGAGGGTCCCGTGGAACCAAGGGTAGTCGGAAAGATTTATTTCCGTTTTCTCACCATCCTCACCTAATGGCAGAGAATGCAAATAAATAACAGAACAATGCTATGGTTAGTCAAAGAAAATATGTCCCTAGCCATGAATATATGAGCACACCATATAATTAAAATGTACAGAAACAAAAGTTAAAGTGGACCTCAACTCAGAACTCTTCTCTGGTCTAAAAGATACACAACGGCATAATAAACTTTAAACAAAAAACATGTAATTGTTACAGCTGATACAAATCATAAAATAAATCTGCACGGTTTTTACTTCCTGATTCATGGAAGCAGACATATTGTTTACAGCCTGTGCTTTAAAATGGGCTTATCTGCTTATCTGCCATAGGCAGTCATGTGACACAGGGGAGGATCAAATTACAACTTGTGATTAGACACAAATGGGGGTGAATTGTACAGGATAAACTCTCTACATACATTCAGGGTGCATTTCTCTAAGTTTTCCTTCTGACCTGTGTAAGAGTTCAAGTCCACTTTAAAACTGCATGTCAAAATAATCCTCAGTCCTAAAGATACAAGTGCTAAAGTGAAAATAAAATAATTCATGTTTACGCAAAGTAACAAAGTGAGTTGAGCTATCAGGCTTTACTGTTGGTCAATAAAACCAAGCTTAAAAGGCAAATAAAAAAATTGGGAAGCGGAAAAGGAAGAAATAATGTGAACCCAAGGTAATAGTGATATAGAGGCTGCCATATTTTATTTCCTTTTCAACAACACCCATTGCCTGGCGTCCTGCTTATCTTTCTGGCATCCATCACAACACTGAAGACACAGAACACAACATTTATATTGCGCTACTCCCCTGGTAAACTAATAGCGCCAGAGCTGGAGCCACTAGGGCATTCTCTATAGGCAGTAGCAGTGTTAGGGAGTCTTTCCCAAGGTCTCATCACAGAATAGGTGCTGGCTTACTGAACAGGAAGAGCCAATATTTGAACCCAGGTCTCCAGTGTCAGAGGCAAAGCCCTTAAAGTGAATCAGAAACAAAGCACTCTCATGTATTTTACCATATAGATCAGTGGGAACATTAGAGAAAACACCTACCATGCTTTCTGTTTCATTCTGCACTGCACAGCTTGTTTCTTATCAGACCTGATAAAATCCCTGACTGAGCATCCAGTCTGGCTTTGCTATAATGACTCAGCTATAATGATTCCTGAGCAGAGCCAGAAGAGGGCAGGCTTGGACTTGAAAAGACATGAGAGAACACAGACTGAGCTATAAATATTCCTGAGCAAAGCCAGACTAAATGCTCAGTCAGGGATTTGATCAGGGCTGATTAGAAGCAAGCTGTGCAGTGCAGAATGAAACAGAAAGCAAGGTAGGTGTTTTCTCTAATGTTCCCACTGATATATATGGTAAAATACATGAGGGTGCTTCGTCTCTGGTTCCCTTTAACCATTACACTATCCAGCCACTATTACCTAATACAACATCAATACACCAGTACACTATCCAGCTGTTACTCAATGTCATTGTCTCCTGACCTTGTGCTTATTGTGAGCCAATCACAGTAATCACATGTCTAAACAGGGAAAGAATGACTCTGGTCCTTTAAAGGGCCTGAACCGTCCAGTCATAAAGTGGTTAAAAGTAATGTAGATCGCAAATGAGCTCAACAATTTAAATCTCTGAAAAAACTGATTTTACCATGAGCTTTCACTGAATAACTACTACAGTTACTACAGGCCTGCTGCCAGGAAACCAGCCACAGGACTATACCCTCTGAAGAAGGGACCTTCCCGAAACGGCGCTGTAAGGGTATAACTCTGCCCTATGGGACACATATATGCAATATGGACTTCGTTCCTATGTTGATCACCTATGCAATTGTTTTTCTCATCTGCTAGTTATGCACCTGATTATTGTGTACCCATAGATGGTTGTTATTTGATTCCCATCCCATTGTTTGTCATTTTGTATTAACTTTGAAGGCCTTTTGTGATGGCCTGCTTTTTGATGCAATTTGTATATACTGCTTTTTGAATACACTATTTTGCAATGGAACCCTTGCTGGTGTGCGAGTCAATCTGTATATATTTGTATTGTAGACTGTCAGTGGCAGTCTGTTTATAGACTCAGCACCCTTAAGCTAATTATACTTTATTGTGAGGGGTGTGCATAACCAATTCTATTTAATCACACATCTCCTAATGCAATGAAATGTGCAGACACTGCCAAATGCTGTGTGTTCAACTGTCTCGTTTAATCTGCTAAACATTTGAAAAACATCAGGATAAACACATATAAGCATTTAAAAAAAAGTCCTATGGTAAAAATTGGTCATTGTTTTTTGGGGATTGCTGAAGTTTGTGTGTGGTTGAACTTGATGGATTGGCCATTTTTACTTAATTGACTACGTAATACAGTACAGGTAGTCCCCGTTTAACAAACCAGATAGGGACTGTAGGTTCGTTCTTAACCTGAATCTGTTCTTAGGTCAGAACAATGCCATCTTTGTCCCCTGTACCTCCTCTGTGCCCCCCTATGCCTCCAGTGTCCCCCTCTGTGTCACCTCTGCCCCCTGTACCTGCTTGTACAAGTTAAAAAAGCCATTTTTTTCTTATAATTTTTTTAAAATCAGATTTGCTCAAAAACTGCAAGTCGAATTTGAAAAACATTTTTTGACTTATCCCCATAGAATCCATGCTGTTCGTATCAGCGGGTTCATTGTAAGTCAGGCTATGGTAAGTCAGGGACTACCTGTATAGTCATGAATTCACTTTTTGAAGAACATACCAGGCCCATGGCTGGGTGCCGTAGTCTCCAGGGTCTGCAGAAAGTTCTCCAGGGGCACGTGCATCAGATGCTCCATGGCAGCGTGTTCTCGTGTCCTTGGTGCTACAGGAGGATGAGAGGCAGCAGACATGGCTTCCTGGCCACCGCATGAGTCAAGGGGTCTGTAAGATCCTGCTTAGATTAAAGTCAAAACACAAACTAATGAATAAGCTGAATCTGATAAACTTTGGAATATGTATGCAAAAAGACCAGGCTTGTAAATCTTGGGCATTGTACATTAGGCCTCAAGAGGAGGTTTGCACCTCTACACTGAATTGCTTACCTTCAGCAAGAAACTCACAGCTACAGGATGAGGCTCGGCCTGGCATACATGCCGCCTGCTCGCAAGAAGAAAGTTCAATGTCATCTCCACTGTCCCTGGAAGAAAACAGTTATTACTTACTGTGTTATATTCAAAGCACTTTGAGCAGATAACGCCCTACATAGGAGTGTAAACGCTCTACCAAGTTGATAATAATGGAACTGAATGGCTTTCCTTGTCTTTAAACAGTGAGGATTTTCTCTGATCTTTATGACATTCATGAACAGACGGGATGAATTACTAATTCTTTATCCAAAAATGTATGTTACCTATACAATTCAATTACAATCATATAAGAATCATGAAAAAAAATGTTAAAACACCAAAAATGCCAGAAGAGTCTCAAGCCTAATTACTTACCCAACTAAAGGCAGCCCTAAATTTAAAGAGAACCCGAGGTGGGTTCTAAGAATTCTAACAGCACACAGAGGTTGGGTCTGCATATACTGCCCAGCCTCTGTTGCTATACCGATCCCCCCTAAGCCCCCCCTGCGCTCTGCTATGGCCCCATAAATCACCCAGCCGCGCTGTCAACACACAGCGTGTCGCAGCCGGCTGTTTACTTCTGTAAGTGTCAGTCTAGCCGCTCCCCCGCCTCCTCCATAGCGCCGGTCCCCGCCTGCGTCCCTTCCCTCCAATCAGCGGGGAGGAAAGGGACGAATGCGGGGACCGGAGCTATGGAGGAGGCGGGGGAGCGGCGAGACAGCGACACGCTGTTAGTCAACAGCACGGCTGGGTGATTTATGGGGGCGTAGCAGAGCGCAGGGGTGTGGGGGGCTTAGGGGGGATCGGTATAGCAACAGAGGCTGGGCAGTATATGCAGACCCAGCCTCTGTGTGCTATTAGCATTCTTCGAACCCACCTCGGGTTCTCTTTAAGACCAGAACTATGTGGATCTCTACAGGCCTGGACATGGATAACCTATGTCCACTACGAAATCAATAATGTAACCTATATGTAACCTATTGATTTTTGGATAAGAATTAATAAATGCTAATATTGGCAACTTCAACAGCAGTTACTGGTGTTTGTGGTAGTTTTGGAAGAAGTTTGTTTAACCAGTGCTTGGACCTGCCTTGGGTTACTTTTTGGAACATTTTTTTGTTTTTGGTATGAATTATCAATAATGAAACTAAATGGCTTGCATTGACTGTAAACAGTGAGGATTTTGTCTTTATCTTTATGACATTCATGAGCAGAAGGAATGAATGACAGGGAGACTGTGTCACCTATAAGGTGGTTGAGACAATATAATCCCTAAATATGGTCCTGCATCTTTCCATGTAAATTACATAAGAGTAAAATGAGTACATATATTATACATACCCAGGATCTATACAGTCCTGAATGTCAGCAACCCAAGAATGCTTCTGAAGAGAGTCAATGGTTTCTAAGATATACTCTGCACTGTTTTCCACCTGCAAAACAATTATGTTTCATCACAAAGTATTATAAGTTGTTCTTTCACATCTAAATAATAAATTACATTTAATGTCATTAAGCACCTTTGGGCGAAATTAAAAAATACCATGTTCACTGTTTCCTAGCAATAATGGCTAGATTCATTAGAACTGATTTATGAAATCCCCCTGTAAACTGAAGGTTTTTATGGCCACCAAGCTCCAGTCATGTAACTTGTATAACTGCTAAAACTGCCCCTAATAACTCCTTGACAACATTGGCAGTTACATGACTGCCACTGCTATTTCTATACAAACGCCTTCCTCTGTTAGCTGTGCCAACCCACCCATAGGTCCCTACAGAAGAGTTGAGTGGCAGAACAGCAACCTGACTGAAGAGGTTTGGGAGTGGCTTCTAAAGGTCCTAAACTCTACAGTATTTTAAACATAGAAACACAGTTTCAGCACATTCTAAAGGTGGCCATACACTGGTCGATTTGCCATCAGATTTGACCAACAGATAGATTCCTCTCTGATCTAATCTGATCAGAGAGGGATCGTATGACCACCTTTACTGCAAACAGATTGTGAACTGATTTCAGCCTGAAACCGTCCACAATCTGTGGTGGTGGCGGTGCTGCCGCCGCCGCTCCCCCCCCCCCCCCCCCCATACATTACCTGCTCCGCCGGCGCGAGTCTCCAGGTCTCCGCTGTCTTCTCCACTCTGGTCTCCGGGTGCGGCATGCTTCACTTCTTCCTGCCCGGCAGGAAGTTTAAACAGTAGAGCGCCCGGCAGGAAGAAGTGAAGCATGCCGAAGACCAGACCAGACCGGAGAAGACAGCGGTGACTGTGGGGAGTCGCGCCGGCCGGAGCAGGTATTGTATACCCGCTGTATTGCTTCGGTCGTCAGGCATTCGAACGCCGCTAACGTCGCACTCCCAACCCGCCGGCAACCGCAAAAAATCTTCCGCACGGATGGGTCGACGGGAATCGACGGGAACGATCGATTTCGGACGGAAATCGATCGTTCTGTCAGCGGTGTGCGCGGCAATTTCACAGCCGTTTCGATCACTGTGATCGAAACGGCTGTATATCGGCGGGAAAATCGTTAGGTGTATGGGCCCCTTAAGCAATGGAAAATGTAATTCAAGAATGTAATAGAATGACTGATAGAACTAGTGGGATGCTTTTATTTAGCACATTCTGCAGTCTAGGCTGTTGTAGATTAAAAAGAATGAAGTACTTGCTGGGGGTTAGAGAATGAGACAGCAATAACTTCAATAATCTTTCAGCAATTCGCACTGTGTTCGGAAGTAACTCAGGTGAGGGTTACAAACTTTACCATACAATATCTTTTTTTACATTTCAGTTTAGAATTGGTGGATCAGTTGTATTGGGTGTGAAGACCATGATGGCCACACTTGTTTTATGGTCCTTGTAAGACGGGTCCCAAGGCCCTGATGGGCACCAAGGGGAGGCAAGGGAAGGGGTGTGAACATTGGGGGCCACATCAAAGTTTCGCTGAGGGGTCCCATGAATTGTAGTTACGCCACTGTGGTGTAAGAATCAATCACAATCTAGCTCTCATGATAAGTTAATACAGATCCGCCGATTCCATCAAATTTACTTTACACCTCAATAAATGTCTAAATTCTCTAGGGGTACCAGTGACACTTGCTGGAGACGTGGATACAGTCCAGGTTCCTTTAACCACCCTGGCGTTCTGATTAAATCGCCAGGGTGGCTGCGGGAGGGTTTTTTTTTAAATAAAAAAAAAACTATTTCATGCAGCCAACTGAAAGTTGGCTGCATGAAAGCCCACTAGAGGGCGCTCCGGAGGCGTTCTTCCGATCGCCTCCGGCGGCCAGAAGTAACATGGAAGGCCGCAATAAGCGGCCTTCCGTGTTTCGCTTACCTCGTCGCCATGGCGACGAGCGGAGTGACGTCATGGACGTCAGCCGACGTCCTGACGTCAGCCGCCTCCGATCCAGCCCTTAGCGCTGGCCGGAACTGTTTGTTCCGGCTACGCTGGGCTCGGGCGGCTGGGGGGACCCTCTTTCGCCGCTGCACGCGGCGGATCGCTGCGCTGCAGCGGCGATCAGGCAGCACACGCGGCTGGCAAAGTGCCGGCTGCGTGTGCTGCTTTTTATTTCATTAAAATCGGCCCAGCAGGGCCTGAGCGGCAGCCTCTGGCGGTGTTGGACGAGCTGAGCTCGTCCAGACCGCTCAGCAGGTTAAAGTGGTATTGTCACCATAAAAATCAAATTTCAACAGCAACTGGTCTGAGTGTATTAAGTGATAAAGATGCTAATCCTGCATTCAAAACTTGCAAAACTTTTTATGCGGTTATAGATTGGAGTTAGCAAATACATTAGGAGCACTGGCCCTTTAGTAGTCAGTGCCAAAGAGTTGAATGCTGGGGGTTCTTTTTATCTGTAATATATTCCTCCTCTTCCATTTATTTCCCTGCTTAGCTTTTTATCTGAAACACCTCTGCTCACTTGTGTTTACAAGCAAGGCTGAGGTGACTCAGCGATTGGAGAAGAAAAGGAAAAAAACAAAAAAAAAACACAGTGCAGTTCCTAGTATACATCTTAGTGGGAGTGTCGGAAGACTCTGGGAGGGCAGCTAATGAATACACAATGAGCAAGAGAAGGGAGGGGGTAAAACAAGAGTCAGGGAGGATATGATGTCAGCATTAGCTTGGCAAGATGGCCACTGCCTCGAATATGATTTTCTGCTTTTCCTTTATAAAATTCACAGGAATCATTACGTGGATAGCACAATACATCTGTTACGTAAGTAGAAGTAGTATTTATCTACTTATATACAGTTGTGTTCAAAATTATTATTATTATTATTATTCAACAGTTCTAATTTTGTTTCATCAGTCCACAGAACACTACCACAAACGTTTTGGGATAGTGTTCTGTGGACTAATGAAACAAAATTAGAACTGTTTGGGCCCATGGATCAACGCTATGTTTGGAGGAGGAAGAACAAGGCCTATGAAGAAAAGAACACCTTGCCTACTGTGAAGCATGGCGGGGGGTCAATCATGCTTTGGGGCTGTTTTGCTTCTGCATGTACAGGGAAGCTTCAGCATGTGCAAGGTACCATGGATTCTCTTCAGTACCAGGAGATATTGGAAGAAAATGTGATGTAGTCCATTACAAACCTAAGGCTTGGGTGACGTTGGACCTTTCAACAGGACAATGATTCCAAGCATACCTCCAAGTCCAGTAGAGCATGGTTGCAGATTCAGGCTTCTTGCACACCAAGACGTTGTGTTAGGTGCCACGTTAAGGTCGCATAACGTGCACCTAACACAACGTATGGTGCTGCAAAAGCCGACGGTAGAGTGAGCCGCGTTCGGCGGCTCGATTCCTATAATGTCTCCCAGAGTGGCGCTGATTGGCCAGCGGGACCACGTGATACGGAGCGAGACACTCCGCATCACGTGGTCCCGCCGGCCAATCAGCTACCGCCAGTGCAGTGAATATTAAGTAGCCATGTGCGCGGCTACTGTAGCTGGCTCTCCCCGCCTCCTCTCCGCCCCCCACTGCGCATGTGCAAACAGTCTAACGCGGCTATAGCCGCTCCAACGCCGTAGCATGCTGCACTTTGCACCGAACGTGCAGCGTTACATGTAACGCAACGTGGGCTGTGTGAACAGCCCACTTGTGTTACATTGCTGTGCGTTGGGGGAGCGTTACAGGCACACTAACGTGCGCCTGTAACGTCTTGGTGTGTAAGCAGCCTAAAGGCTGGAACATTTTGCAGTGGCCATCGCAGCCACCAGATTTAAATCCAATTGAGAACCTCTGGTGGGATTTAAAGAAAGCAGTTGCAGCGCGCAAGCCTAAGAATGTGACTGAACTGGAGGCTTTTGCCCATGAAGAATGGGCTAAGATACCCGTAGATCGCTGCAAGACACTTGGTGCTATGTTTAATGTTTAAAATCTGTTATAACTGGAAAAGGATGTTGTACTAAGTACTAAGAATGAATGTCACTTGGGGGTTGAATAAAACTGATAATGATGTGAGCACAGAAAAGACATTTGTGGTTATTTCATTATAAATGTTATGTTCTATTTGTCTGACTTACAAGTTCCTATTTGATTTAATTGTAAACAAGATGACTGAAATGATCAAAATCAATGTCAAACTGGCCAAAACACTCAATTTCAGTGGGGGTTGAATGATTTTGAACACAACTGTATGTGTTTTTTATTTCTAGGTCAGCATGGGTATCGCTTGTTCTTTAAACATATGGCATGGGACTGCTCCTTGATTCAAGCATTTTGGGACAAAGTTTTAACATTTTTGGATGACAATCTTGGTCTCTATGTGGTCTCCTCATACAAATCATGTTTGCTGGGCTTGATAGATTATCTACCTTTTGGCAGTAATAAACAACTTTCGATAAGGCAATTGTTATTTTATGCTAAAAAGACTGTTGCATTAGAATGAAGGAGGACTTCTGAGCCTTCTTTAACTGTATGGTTATAACTTGTAAACTCATCCCTTCCTCTGTATCAGTTGACCTGGTTAGCGAGAGGAGCTAGTTCTACATTTTCAAGGGTTTGGGGTTTGTGGATACAGAATTTCGAATCAACTATTGATAATCTGGATGTAACACCTACTATTATTGACTCTCTCTAGGACTTTTCCCCCCCTTATAAGGGTAATGTGCCCCTCCTTTATAATTATTATTATTTAGTCAACATCTTCCGCAGTGCTGTACAGTACTATATATCGTCTTGTCACTAACTGTCCCTCAGAGGAGCTCACAATCTAATTCCCTACCATTGTCTTCTTGTGTATGTGTTGCAGTCTAGGGCCAATTTAGGGGGGAGCCAATTAACCTATCCGTATGTTTTTGGGTTGTGGGAGGAAACTGGAGTGCCCGGAGGAAACCCACTCAGACACGGGGAGAACATACAAACTCCTTGCAGATGTTAACCTGGCTGGGATTCGAACCTGGGACCCAGCGCTGCGAGGCGAGAGCGCTAACCACTACGCCACCGTGCTGCCCAAATACTCAGCTAGGATGATTTGCGGTTACTGTTAATTATTGACATCTTCTTGCATTGTCATTGTCTTACTTTGATAACTATGTATTCAAATATATTTACTCCTGTATTTGTATCCTACACTGTCAGTTGATCACGAGTTATCTCATTTGTTGTTTGTTTTATGTTGTCTTAAAAACAAGAAAAAAAAAGAATCAATCACAATCTAATCAATCAGAGAGGGACTGATCTGCCTGGCATACTGGGCTGTAATCTACTGTTGTATGGCTAGCTTAAGGCGGGATTGCCAGCCACAAAATCAAATTCCATTTACGCACAGCTCTGTATTTATTATGCAGTCTATAACCTGACCCTGCATTGCAAGTATTCAAATATAATCATAAATGTTTCTGCTGTAATAAATCTTATCTCAGTCAGCCTGGCTCTATTTGGTACACTGGCGAGGAGCGTGAACCTTGTTATCTCCATTCCCACATTCCTGATCCTCACTGATTGGCTGAGGGCAGTTCAGTGTGACAGGCTGAGAAGGGAAATTCACCTCAACACCCCCCCCCCCCAATCTATGCTGTGCTCACATGTGTTTACAAAGCAAGCTAGATATGAAGATATGACAGTGCAGTTTCTAGGACAAAAAGAGTAACAGAGGAAATGACCTCAGAATTGGCTTCAATCAGAAGCAGTGAAGATGAAAAACACCTAAAAAACAGTTTTCTCTATATTTACTACTTAACATTCACTAAAATAAAAATGTGGACAATAAAATACATATGTTATGTAAGTAGAACATGTGTTTTTTTCCCTGGCGTAGTATGGCTGTCCATGCTGCTTTAAGAATGGTTACACAATGAAGTAACGAGTATTTAATTGTTGTTATTTTTTGATTGGTGTTCTTTAGTTCACTGCTAATATAAAAAAATTGCACTGTGCTTAAAGCAATTTACTGCAGATTAAAAATCCACTATTACATTCTTAATCAAAAAAGGGACTTAACTGGGCCCTTGAAGCGGTCCCAGCTTTCATGGAAGCAGACATAAGGTTAACATCAAGGGCTTTATTCACTAAGACAAATAGCACGCCTTATCAAAGTTAACACGCCTTATCAGAGTAACATAGCGAACTTATGCCTGCTAATTGGCAATCACGACAGCTCCACTCGTCCTGCCCTGAGCCCCTGTGGGTTCGTAGCGCTCGTATGTTACTCTGATAAGGCATGTTAACTTTGATAAGGCATGCTATTTGTCTCAAGCCCCATGTATTTACAAATTAGTTGCTTTGTTGAGGCAGCCAGTTGACAGAGCTGAGAGATCAAATTACACTTGTGTTTAGTCACAGATGAGGGGGGGATTAGACAGGCTAAACTCTCTAAATACATACAGAGTGCAATTCTCTCTGTTTTCCTTCTGTCCTGTGCAAGAGTTCAGGTCCACTTTAATAAATGCTATGAGGCTTCCTGCGTCATTGCTGGATATTGACAGCCTTCAGCAAGTAAATCAGCCTCAATACCTACAATGGTAATGATAGCCATAATTTCAAAATCCCAATGTAGCAATAATAAACATCACTATAATAATAGCAGTAATATATACTGTAGCCAAAGAACATATATTTTTTAGTCTATTTGAATGTCAAGTAATTTATGTACATTTATGTTCTAACGAGGGTTTTTGAGGTTTGGCTTATCCTTATTTCACCCTGAAGGCTTGTTGAGGCCCTTTCACACATCAGGAAATGCCAGTGCAACCAATCCCCAGCACACCAAAGACCTGGCGGCTGGACAACAGCAGGGCTTGCATGTCTAGTCCCAAGTCCCCAGGTGCTAAGCTCTCAGTGACGCTGCCAAGTCTGTATCTATAAGACCACCACAAGCTGGGATATGCAGTAGGTCCTTCCTGTGGCACTGGCTCAGAGGACCATAACATCTATGCATTTCATTCGTTTTGTGATTACAAAATATGAATTATGTGCTGGTAGAATTGGGATACAGAGTCAGTTATTTATTAAAGGAGTGAAGCATGGCTGTGTTCACTTCAAACATTCCATCATGTGCCGTTAGGAACGTCTTGCAAATCACACAAGAGTTTAACGTGAATACGTGCGATTTATAAACAGCTCATCACGTTTAGGAAGTCACTCCTGGAAAGTGAACGCAACATTATACATAAATCTCAATGCTCTAGTAGAATGCATTTCTTGATGTTATTGGTGGACCTGAACTCATGCATAGGACACAAGGAAAACACAGATTATTCCACCCTGTTTGTGTTTAGAGTGAAGAGCCTGTCTAATTCCCCCTCAGCTGCAAGTAATCACAATTGTAATTTGAGCTCTCAGCTGTGTCAGCACAGTAATCTCGGTTAGTGTGTGTGCATTATGAGTAGCTACTAGTACGTAGCTACTCGTAATCAAAATTTAAATTAAACAGCACAACCCATGGCAAGGGGGGAGGGGGGTAATCTATCCATGCCACCTCCTAAGCCAATACGCCCCACTCACATTCCGTGTCACTCCTATGCTTCCTCCTTCAACTCGGAAGGGAGCCTGGGAGTAACGCGGTAAGAGCCTTAAGGCTGGTTTCACACTGGCAACCGGCGTTAGGGGAGCGCTGGGGTGCGACGGTCGCATTGCAATGCTAAAAAAGCCTTTGGGAATTTGATATAATCTGGTCTCCATTGTCCAATTATATACCGAGTACAGATGTCAGCGCACAATTGAGACACCTTTAACTTGGGCTTATGATGAGTCTCTTATTATTATGTAGATACTAACAGGCTCCTCACTCCCATGGCCTTCCTCTCTTCCTTCTTCTCTTCTTCTTCCCTTTTCTTCCTTTTCTTTTACGTTTACTCTTCGCTACTGTATATATCTATCTTGAAAGATAGGTATAGACCTTTATTGTGCTTCTATTTTGATTGATGGAATTGGCTCGAATCTTAAGGACAAGGTCTTTACTCCCTCTGACCCTGTCAGTTTAGCCCATCCCAGTTCGAAATCTAGTTCCAACCTCGCTGGAGATTGGATCTAATAAGCTCCTTACACCATCCAGTAGAGAATAACTCTACCCAACCATAATTGGTCCAGTTAATGGGTAGAAGTTGCCCTCTCGAGTTTTGTTTTCTAGTATTTTTTTTTTATATATATAGACCTTTCCTACTTAAATTGGTGATTTATGGTTGTATTATATTACCAAAGCTGTTTATAGGCCTAAAAGTACTGTTATCCTATCTTATTCTATTTGATGTTTACTGTTATGTTTTTATACATGTATGTATGTATATATGTAACCAAGTTGTAATTTTAAGGTTGCGCAAAAGGTGGCTCAGCGCAACACCAGGCCGCCTCCGAATGGCCTCCATCAGAGATGCGCTGAGCCCCCCCAGGAACTACAAACGCACCTTCAAGGTGCGTTTGTAGTTCCTGGGGGGTCTCAGCGCATCTCTGATGGAGGCCATTCGGAGGCGGCCTGGTGTTGCGCTGATCCACCTTTTGCGCAATTTTCAATTTTCGATTTTATTTCATTAGCCGCACCCAGGCTATGCATATACATAGGTTAGGATTTAGTTAGTGTTAGGCCTCTCCCATGGAGGATTGACTTCTTCGCAGTGGGAGGGACGAGTACTTAATAGGTTGCATGCAAGCTGTTAATGGAAACCAACATCCTCCTTTAGTGGTAGACAGGTAATGTGTATGCTCGGTGTGTATTCGACCCCACAAGTGGGGCTTGCACTCTTTTGCAGGTAGGCACTAGTCTGTTTTTAAGTAGCGCTGCTCATTTCTTTGCTATGTACTAATGTAATCGGTTTTGGTCAGCTGCTCCCACTTAACAGCCATGCTTTTGGTGTATATGCAGAGCTTCTGTTTGGGTTCAAGGTGCGTTTGTAGTTCCTGGGGGGGCTCAGCGCATCTCTGATGGAGGCCATTCGGAGGCGGCCTGGTGTTGCGCTGATCCACCTTTTGCGCAATTTTCAATTTTCGATTTTATTTGATTAGCCGCACCCAGGCTATGCATATACATAGGTTAGGATTTAGTTAGTGTTAGGCCTCTCCCATGGAGGATTGACTTCTTCGCAGTGGGAGGGACGAGTACTTAATAGGTTGCATGCAAGCTGTTAATGGAAACCAACATCCTCCTCTAGTGGTAGACAGGTAATGTGTATGCTCGGTGTGTATTCGACCCCACAAGTGGGGCTTGCACTCTTTTGCAGGTAGGCACTAGTCTGTTTTTAAGTAGCGCTGCTCATTTCTTTGCTATGTACTAATGTAATTTTAAGGTTGACTTGACCTCTTTTGTTATTATGTTCTGCTGTATTTCTGTTTTTTCATTACTTGAAACCAATAAAAATTATTGAACAAAAAAAAAAATAAAGCCTTTGGGGATTACGGTGTCAATGTGCAGTAATCTCCCTTCTGGCTGCAAGCTAAGCAGGAAGTGAGGCTCTCTTGCGCTCACTTCCTGTGGCCGGAATTCGAATTGCATGCAAGTACATCGCCATAGTCTTACATAACCTGCGGTTGCCACACAAGCCGCCCACCAACACATTGTTGCCCGTGCGCCAAATTAAAGAATTCCGGCGCATCGCACCATGCCACGTATGAAATGCCCCATAGATTTTCATTAGTGTAGCGTTACCATGCTGCAAAACAGGGTAACGCAATGCACCAGTGTGAAGGGGGCCTTAAATTTCACCCCCAAATGTAAATGTGCATTCCCCCCGATGCCTATGCATTATATCATGCTCCAGCTGCTGGTCCCGTATGCTGCTTCCCCTGAGCACCGCCGTCACACGCAGCCACCACATGGTGGGGCGTATAGCCTGTGCCGTGTGTGACTTAACAGCACTCGGGGAAGCAGCAGAGAAGACCGGGAGTCAATGCAGCTGGAGCAGGTGAGATTTCCAATGCATGGGCACCAGTGGGGCACATTTACATTTGGGTGGACAGCATCAAGGGGTCTGTTGCACTCGCTGGTCATTGCAATATAGCCCGCCATTACTGCCATGCACCTGATCGACCACATCAGTCCAAGATGTTCCAGCATGCTTGATTGATGCATTTTCTAGGCAAAATCGGTCGAATCGTCAATGGAGCATGCTTGTTGTGGCACCGAATTTAATGAGATTTGAAAAAATTATCAAATTGGAAAAAATTATCAAATTGGATGGTAGCTTGGATCGCAAGAACGATAGGTGTATGGCCAGCATTACAATACTATAAAAGCCTTATAGCTGAATCAATTGCACTTTAATGCCCAAGAGCAGAGTTTGCATCAACCCATTGAATCCACAAAGAGGGGGCACTTTCCATCACCAGGTAAAGTGATTGCTGCACACTCCTTCTTTGTAGACTCATGAAGCCACTAGAGAAGCTGGTCTGATGTTGGCTAGACGTGACGCAATCTGACTGATGCTGCCTACTGGCAACTAAAGTGAAGGACAACCAAAAAGAAGAACATCTGTTTAGCTAATCTTCATCGCCACACCGACGCAGTCGGACGACCGAAATCACCCTCCACATCCAGGAAGGTGACGCCACAACTTCTCCACACAGCTGTATGTGGAATTGGAGACTTTCAGCTTGATATCTGCATAGCGCTTGAGCTGTAAGACTTTGCTGTTTATTAACATACGTTTTAACAAGTCTTATTTTCCAGGCTATTGCAAACTCCCAGCTTACTAGAAAATAATTCATTGGAACCTGACACGAGACATGAGTTACAGCAGAGAATGTGAGCACTAACAAACGTACCTTTAGTACAAAGGTGTTGTCCTTGTCAGGCATCTCCAGTGGCATTGTAGTGCGGACCTCGATAATTGCAGACAGTGGAATGCTTACTTTAGGTTTTGAGGACTGTAAGAAATAAATTAACACATCAGAACACAATTTTACATGCTGCATTAATTGGTAATTAGCATACTTCAGTTTAACAGAAAACAGCACTGTGAACAGAATTTTTAATGAACCTTAAACGTGATTTTTTTTCCTATTTTTCTTTTTTTTTTTTCAGTGAGTGCTGTAACATTTAATAGTGTGGTTCTTCTTTGCATGACATTGCCAAGTTAAACAGTAAGTTTATTTTTGTCCAACTGGTCATCAAATAACTAAAAGGCCTGATCAATAATTTAATATAGGTTTCATTACTAAATTTTGCCCGTAAAATTTGTTCCGATCTGGACATAAACGTTTTTGCAGGACCAGCCAACATCCCCATATACTGCTAATACTTTTATTACCGTTACTGAACCACAAGCCACACAGATCAGCCCCAACATTAAAATCACCGCCAGGTAAACTGACAGGACTGAGGACCCTCCTAGCAGGAACTTTGCTGAGCTCTGCTGAAGTCGTGTAATAGTAATTTTGCACCACTAATAAAGGCATTTGGTATGTATTATGTTCTCATATACACTCTATGTACCTGATATAGAGGGTAAAGAAGCAGAGGTATACATGCTTTGGGAAATAGCCCAACAACTGGAAAACTAATAATAGGACTAAGTGACTAAGGTGCCGAACTCTGGGAACTGGAGCCTGCAGAAAACTACTTTATTTTCTATTGCGTTATATGGCGTCATTCTCTGACACAGCAGTAGTAAGAAGGAACAAACATGGGTACAAAATACAGGCAATGATACAGACATGGAATTGTTAAGACAACTTAAGTGTCACAAAGACTTAAGACTAATACTTTTTGAGTCCTATTGGAGAAAAGTGCTATAGAAATGTTATTGTATTGTATAAAATGCACACCAAATTCTAGGAAACAAGAGTGAGAGGGCCTGTAAAGGAAAAGGGAGAAAACAAGAGGTAAAGTGTTGTCCAAGCTAAAGCATATATTTACAGGCAGTGAGTTTTTAAATCATATTCTGTAAGAAGAAGAACTTGGACAAGGGCTGAAGGGAATAGCCTAGTGTAACGATTGGTGTCAGCTAACAGATATTCTGATTATTGGTGATCTGCAGTATCACCAATAATACCAGTATAGCCAGACACAGGACTACCAACGTGTTAGTGCTTGGTGCAACAGTAAGAGAGAGAGGGAGAAGTCTTCCGAGGAGCAGGAGACTTCAGACAGTGTTGCAGCCAAGTAGCGAGTGACACAGATAGTACTGCAGCCTAGTAGCAAGTGACACAGATAGTACTGCAGCCTAGTAGCAAGTGACACAGATAGTACTGCAGCCTAGGATACCTGAGGAGCAGGTATCCCGACTAATTGGCAGTATCCTACACCTAGGAGATTGGTGCAGGAAACTGATTTCCCTCACTAGTGGCAGGGCCCATTAGTGTGGGTAGAGAGGTCAGACAGGCAGAGTTGACAACGGGCAGACAGACAAAGTACAGAATCGGAAGACTGATTCAACGTCAGGGACAGGCAGGGTCGGCAACGTGAATCAGATAGAGTGAGGTACAGAATCGACAAACGGAAGAATAGTCAGAGGAAGCAATAGGTCATAACAAATAAACAATGCACTAGTACTTTAAAGCTATCAACAGAATCTAGCTAAGTGTGAATTCCCAGCTCCAGCTGGTTCTAACACACTTTGGGAACTGACTAGGGTCTGAGCGCTAACACACTATAGCATTCGCAACAGCAGACGCGGAGCTACTGACAGGCCTGCTCTATATATACTCAGCAAGCTCCACAGCGCCGCCCCAATCCCTCAGCCAATCCGGATGCCAGCTGTAGTCAGCTGACCGCAGGATCAGCTGACCCCCCTCTTAGCTGCATAAAGGTCCTGTCGCTCTGCTCGCGCATAGCCCTTAACCTGTGAGCAATGGAAGGACCAGGCATAACTTGAGCATTTAACTGCGCAGCAGAGGCCGCCGGCTGATACGCGGAGATAGCCGTAATGCCGCCTGTCTCCGCGGCGGCATCTCCACTATTCCTTACACCTAGGTTACAGCATGTAAATACAATTAATCCTGCGCTCCAGTGAGGTTGGATGCACCTTCTGGATCACATGTGGTGTTCCTCAACTGTGGAACAGTGTGGGGATCTAGAAAGGAAGAGGTTGTTATGTTTTTTATTGAAATTCATTAATAAAAGTATTGCACTTACTAGATAAAAGTTGTAAAAGGCATGTAATATATGAGGATCCCTCCTCTCTGGCTATGCTGGTCTGTGCTCCCTCCTAGAGCCATGGCCAGCAGATTGGTGAAAATAGTGGAGAGAAAAGGTACAACAAGAGACCAGCTGAGTGGGCGCCCTAGAAGCAGCGTGCTAGTAGCGTCATTACACGTTTTAGTGAGACTACGTGGTAGCAGGAAAAAGGGGTGTCGGCTGAGGGTGGATGAAAAGGGTGCCGCCATTGTCTTTAATGCAATTATAGTTAATACGGCGAAAAAAGCAGAAAAAAGGGCGCTGCAATAAATATCGTTAACAACATTAGAACATTAAAGTTTTTGAAGTAGGTTATCATTTTAGAAGCTTGCAAACGTTATAGTTTTTGTCATATTATTTTGTTTGCATGTACAGATTTTACGTTATCAAAGATATTATCGTTTTTATGTGTAAAAGGGTGTTTCTGCAGAGGGAGTGGTTTGGATTAGGCACCACCAGGGGGTGGTTAGGGTTAGGCACCACCCTGGTGGTGGTTAGTTTTAGGCAACACCAGGGGGGTGGTTAGGGTTAGGCACCACTGGGGGGGGGGGGGGGAGTTAGGGTTAGGCGCCACCAGGGGTGTGGTTAGTTTTAGGCACCAACAGGGGAGGGTTCTGTGTGAGAGTAGGGTTGGGTTAAGCTGTATTGTTGAATTACATAATGATTTTTAACGTTAATATCTTTTTGTTATTATTTCCTCTTGGTATTTATTGTTAACCAAGTTTGACAAAGATGTTTATCGTTATCAGATTTCGTTATCCACAGGCGCCATTTCGTTATCCAGCCGGGCCCTTTTTTCACGGCACCCTTTTTCATGCACGTGACTATGCCTTTGGGAGGCCTTTGGCAGACCTGCTTCTAGGACGCCCGCTCAGCTGGTCTTTCATTGTACCTGTCTACTCAGCTACCTCCACCAAACTGCTGGCCATGGCTCTTGGGGGAGACGCAGGAGAGCATAGCCAGAGAGGAGGAAACCTCATGTATTAAAATTCTTAACTCTTATCTAGTAAGTGCAATACTTTTATTCACTGTGGAAGTGAATTGCAGAGGAGGGGAGGCTTGTGAAGTCCAGTATATGCAAATGTGAGGAGGTGATTCAAGATCTAGTGGAAGACAGAAGAAGGTTGTGTGCAGAACAGAGGTTGTGGTTGAGGTGGTATCTGTTTGCTGGTGAGGAGATGTATGAAGATGAAAGACTGTGGAGGGCTTTGTGGGATAACATTAGGACTCTGAAGTGAATCTTCTGATTATCTTGTATCCAGTTAAGAGGTTGGATTAGAAGAACAGCAGTTAAAGGGGCACTGTGGCAAAAAATTGTAAAATTTAAAATATGTGCAAACATAACCAAATAAGAAGTACATTTTTTTCCAAACTAAAATGAGCCATAAATTACTTTTCTCCTATGTTGCTGTCACTTACAGTAGGTAGTAGAAATCTGACAGAAGTGACAGGTTGTGGACTAGTCCATCTCTTCATAGGGGATTCTCAGCAAGGCTTTTATTCTTTATAAAGATATTCCCTAAAAAGGATTTAAACCATGATGCTGGCCAGCTTCCCTGCTTGCTACACAGTTTTTTGGCAGTTGGACATAGCAACTCAGTGCTGGGCGTAATGGAAAAAGCTACGCTTACGGATCATTACGCGTAATTTTACGCTATTACGCATTACAGAATTACGCTTACGGCGTAGACATTCAATTACGGTACATGTCTGTAATTACGCATAGACCTTACGCAATTACGCGTAAGAATACCGTAATTCTGGTTGTTACGTTATAGGTTTACGCGTAAAATCCTACTAGCAATTAATGCGTAAGGTCATGCTGCCAAGCGGAAAAGTTGATGCATGGATCAATGTTAGGTAGCCGCCGACTTTAAGTGTTAATAGCAAAGCCCCCTTAATTGCTAAGAGCCTCAAATTTGGAGAATATATTAAGGAGATCAGAAGGAATAAGAGGAAAAATTTTTTTTTCAAAAAGACCTTATAGTTTTTGAGAAAATCGATGTTAAATTTTCAAAGGAAAAATATATACATTTAAAAACCCGCCGACTTTAACGGTTAATAGCAAAGCCTGCTTAAAATTTAGGAACACCAAATTCACAGGGTATATTAAGGGGATCAGTGGGAATAAGAGGAAAAATTTTTTTTCAAAAAGACCTTATAGTTTTTGAGAAAATCGATTTTTAAGTTTCAAGGGCAAAAATGTCTTTTAAATGCGGAAAATGTCCGTTTTTTTTGCACAGGTAACAATAGTGTTTTATTTTCATAGATTCCCCCAAGTGGGAAGAGTTTTACTTACTTCGTTCTGAGTGTGGGAAATATTAAAAAAAACGACGTGGGGTCCCCCCTCCCAGACCTCTTTAACCCCTTGTCCCCCATGCAGACTGGGATAGCCAGAATGCGGAGCACCGGCCGCGTGGGGCTCCGCACCCTGACTATACCAGCCCGCATGGTCCATGGATTGGGGGGTCTCGGAAGGGGCAGCCAAGCTTTCCCCTCCCCCTCCGAGCCCTTGTCCAATCCAAGGACAAGGGGCTCTTCTCCACCTCCGATGGGCGGTGGAGGTGGAGGCCGCGATTTCCTGGGGGGGGGGGTTCATGGTGGCATCTGGGAGTCCCCTTTAAAAAGGGGTCCCCCAGATGCCCACCCCCCCTCCCAGGAGAAATGAGTATAGAGGTACTTGTACCCCTTACCCATTTCCTTAGACCAATGGGGTTCCTTCTGATTTGAAGGAACCCCATTGGTCTGCCAAGGACCAATGGGGCTCCTTGGAGCCCAAATACAAAGATGCTTTCGAGAGCTCTGAGCTATATAGCTCAGAGCTCTGTCAGGTTTAGGACGCTAAGTCCTCGCCGGCTCCGCTGCCCTCCCCGCCTCTCCCACATGTCACCTCTGTGAATTTGGTGTTCCTAAATTTTAAGCAGGCTTTGCTATTAACCGTTAAAGTCGGCGGGTTTTTAAATGTATATATTTTTCCTTTGAAACTTTAACATCGATTTTCTCAAAAACTATAAGGTCTTTTTGAAAAAAAATTTTTCCTCTTATTCCTTCTGATCTCCTTAATATATTCTCCAAATTTGAGGCTCTTAGCACTTAAGGGGGCTTTGCTATTAACCCTTAAAGTCGGCGGCTTTTTTATATTATACGGGAGCGTAATATTACGCGATTACGGCAGACTGTGTAATTTCAATGGGAGTTTACTGTCTTACGCGTAATTTGTTATGCGTAATAACGTAACCTACGGTCTACGCGTAATTAATTACGCGTAATACCGTAACCTTACACGTAACGCTTACGGTGCATTTGTAGTGAATTACGATGCGTAATTACGCTAATGCGTAATTTCGGCCCAGCACTGGAGCAACTGCCATTCACTAAGTGCTTTTGAAAATAAATCCCTGAGAAACCCCTATGAAGAGATGGACTAGTCCAAAACCTGTCGCTTCTGTCAGATTTCTACAACCTACTGTAAGTGACAGCAACAATGGAGAAAAGTGATTTATGGCTCATTTTACTCTGGAAAAAAATGTACTTATTTGGTTATGTTTGCACATATTTTAAATTTTACAATTTTTCACCATAGTGCCCCTTTAAGAAGTGAAAAGAGAGATAGATAGGCCAAGAAGCAGAATTCAGCATAGACTGGAGTGATGAAGCCTGTTAATTGGTAGACCACTGAGGAGGGAGTTACAGTAGTTAGAGCAGTATATCATTAGGGCACACACAAGCCTTTTAGTAGTGAGGAAGAGTCATATAGGGTAAGAGTGTTAGAATTCTACTCCCTGTAGCCACAAGAGTTTGCATACAGGGCCAGGCTAAGGCTGGGGAGGCACCCACCTCTGGGGGGATGTGTACCCACATGCTCTGCATATGTAGGGAGGCTACCTAACATGGGGGGGGGGCAATCTTACTATCTATACTAGGGGGGAAGCTAACTAATACTGGGGGGCACAGCTGGCTATCTAAACTAGGGGGAGGCTACCTAACACTGGAAGGCACATCTGGGCATCTGTACTAGGGAGATCGGGAGCCTACCTAACACTGGGGGGTACAGGGAGAGGAGAGGGGAAGCTTACCTAACACTGGGATGCACGTCTGGCTATCTATACTAGGGAGAGGGGAAGCCTACCTAACACTGGAAGGCACATCTGGCTATCTATGCTAGGGAGAGGCGGATCCTACCTAACAATGGGGGTACATCTGGCTACCTGTACTAGGGAGAGCCTACCTAACACTGGGGGGGACATCTAGCTATCTATAATAGGGAGAGGGGAAGCCTACCTAACACTGGGGGGTACATCTGGCTATAGGGAGAGGGGAAGCCTACCTAATACTGGAAGGCACATCTGGCTATCTATACTAGGGAGAGGGGAAGCCTACCTTACACTGGAAGGCACATCTGGCTATCTATGCTAGGGAGAGGGGAAGCCTACCTAACACTGGAAGGCACATCTGGCTATCTATGCTAGGGAGAGGGGAAGCCTACCTAACACTGGAAGGCACATCTGGCTATCTATACTAGGGAGAGGGGAAGCCTACCTAACACTGGGAGGCACATCTGGCTATCTATACTAGGGAGAGGGGAAGCCTACCTAACACTGGGAGGCACATCTGGCTATCTATGCTAGGGAGAGGGGGAGTCTACCTAACACTAGGAGGAACATCTGGCTATCTATGCTAGGGAGAGGGGAAGCCGACCAAACACTAGGGGGGACATCTGGCTATCTATGCTAGGGAGAGGGGGAGTCTACCTAACACTGAGGGGTACATCTGGCTATAGGGAGAGGGGAAGCCTACATAACACTGGAAGGCACATCTGGCTATAGGGAGAGGGGAAGCCTACCTAACACTGGAAGGCACATCTGGCTATAGGGAGAGGGGAAGCCTACCTAACACTGGAAGGCACATCTGGCTATCTATGCTAGGGAAAGGCGGAGCCTACCTAACACTGGGGGGTACATCTGGCTAACTGTACTAGGGAGAGGGGGAGCCTACCTAACACTGGGGGGTACATCTGGCTAACTGTACTAGGGAGAGGGGGAGCCTACCTAACACTGGGGGGTACATCTGGCTACCTGTACTAGGGAGAGGGGGAGCCTACCTAACACTTGGGGGAACATCTGGCTACCTGTACTAGGGAGAGGGGGAGCCTACCTAACACTAGGGGGAACATCTGGCTATCTATGCTGGGTAGAGGGGGAGTCTACATAACACTAGCGGGAACATCATGCTACATCATGCCCACTTTGGAATCTCTGCCTCTAGTGCTGGAGAACTTTAGCCCCAGTAGCAACTGAGAGAGCAGAAGCAGAAGTTGTATCATCTCCCAACAGGCATCTTTAGGTCTTCAGCAGGCAGACACGGACTGCCAGCACCTGCAGGACCAAATCTAGTCATCTGGAATTCTAGCAAAAAAAAGTACCTGTTTGATTAATTGAAGCTACAGACATTCTTTAATGGTGCCATTTATCACCATCTAGCAGGTGTAAAAATAGGTACATACAGCAAACTATGTGTTTCATTTTTAATTAAAACTGTATATCGTTCATAGAGTGCTATTTTCTAAGGTAAGCAATCTGCAACAATGAATGTATGACAATGAAGAAAGTTCCTGCAGAAATGTACTGTATATACTGCATTGTATGCTTTTTTGTCTTCTCACAGAAAGGTCCAGAATCTTGCTTTCATTACATTTGGGGTTACATTATGTGGCTAGATTGGGTGCAGTAATTCTATTATTCAAAGGTTGTATTCATAATGGGACAAAGAACTGCACTAATTACCTTCATTTAGAAAATAGAATCAATCACAGCTATCATAGTATTATTATTCCACTTAATTTGCACATTAGAGGAAATTACTGGGACTATTTCTCTATTCAGTCTATAATAATAATAAACTCAATCTTAAAACTCTAGTTCAAGCTGATTTTGTTTGAAAGAGGAATGGTAGGAAAAAATAATGTACCATAAAAGTATTAAGTCAAGCTAAATGCAATTTTGCAGTCTTAAAACAGAAGGTATTTGCCATAATTCATGTGATTTGCATATTCGGGAGTGTGCATCATGGGAAACCACAGTTGCTCACTTACAGCTGAATACCTTCTGTTTTAGGAAAGGCAAAATTAAATTTAAAGAGGAACTAATGTAATAAAAAATGGCTTAATCTTTACAATAATTATGTATAAATGATTTAGTCAGTGTTTGCCCATTGTAAAAGCTTTCCTCTCCCTGATTTACATTCTGACATTTATCACATGGTGACATTTTTACTGCTGGCAGGCGATGTCAGTGGAAGTAGCTGCTGCTTGATTTTTTGGCAGTTGTAAACATCTATTTCCCACAATGCAACGAGGTTCACAGACCGGAAACTGCCAGGACAATGGTCCTCACAGTTTCCTGTGGGAGGGGTTTCACCACAATATCAGCCATACAGACCCCCCGGATAAAAAGGAATAGATTTCTCATGTAAAAGGGGGTATCAGCTAATGATTGGGATGAAGTTCAATTCTTGGTCACGGTTTCTCTTTAACATTACTTGTAATTGCTTTTTGGTTACTTTAAGCCCATTATATCTTCCAAGTAGTTCTGGGTCACCATAGGCTTTCCAGGCAAGTGTCTGCCTATTATACATACTTTCCTCGCCCTGATTTACATTATGAAATATATCACAAGGGACAAACCTTTAGTCTAGTCAGGTGCAGCTCTGCAGAATGTTTGTTTCTGAGAATCCTGAAGCAAGTGAAAAAAAATGCCTGGTCTCCCAGAATGCTCTGGAAGGAGAATTCCACATAGCTAAGCAGCATAGGTCAAGCAGAATATATTGTATTGTGATTTGCAGTGCCCAAAGCTTTCTGTATGCCACATTAAGCATGTTTGCACTATTACCTGGCTGGCTGGGTTTACAAAACTGTCTTCCTGAGCCAATGTCTGATACGGCATATATATAAGAATAGCGAGTCTGTGAGCCATCCAATCTCCTCAACCTTATCTGGTCTTCAACCACATTAGGTAGTCAGAGGGAAGATGGGGCACCATCCAGTCTTTCCCTATGACCACCTTCCTCATCCCTGTGAGCCACAGGAGGGAGCAGAGGAAGGAAGAGCATAAATTCAGGTGAACGTTACCTGCTGAAGAAGCAACTTCCACTATCCTGCCAGCTCATATTTTGTGCATAGATCTTAAAGAGGAATTTTAACACAGGATTAAACTTCATCATCAACCAGTAGCGGATACCCTCTTTCCCATAAGACATCTCTACCTTTTCTCCAGTAGATTATCAGGGGGTCTGTATGGCTGATATTGTGGTGAAACCCCTCCCACAGTGTGATGTCAGGACCATGGCTCTGACAGTTTCCTGTCTGTAAACCTTGTTGCATGGGGGAAGGGGGGGGGGGGAACAGCTATTTTTAACTGTCAAGCAAGCAATAGCTCCCTCCGTGTTGAGCTGTCAGTAAACTAACATTCTGCATAGATCACCTGGCAAGGACAATGATGTTGCCACCTGCGATCAATTTCAGAATATAAATCGGTGTGAGGAAAAACGTTATAATGAGCAATCACTGAGTAAATGATTTATAAATGAATATTGTAAACATAGATAAATAAATAATTTGAGTTTGGGTTTTTTTTTCTCTTTTTTTTTGTACCCAGAGATCCCGCTAAACAAGGCGAGTATTCCACTGGACAGAGCTATACACTTTCCCTATTGGTCTGGCAGACAAAGGAGATTAAACAGGTTTTTATTCTGCAATGTAAATAGCAGGGCTCTCTCAATGGCTCCATTTGTTAAGATGGCCATTAAGTTCATGATACTCCCACCCAGATCAATTAGCAAAACCACAAAGGAGCGCAGGGCTGAGAGTACAGGGCTCGGAGGAGCACAGCTGGTGCCAAGACAAGCAAGCTGAATATTTTGGTTGAGTTTCTTTGTGTGAGTTTTACTCACGTTGCTCTGATAAAGCAGAAACTAAACCCACACAGCTCATTGTCAGTCAGGATATATAAGCTCATAAAGAGAAACACTGGAGTATGTAATGTACAGTAGGTATAAAAAACAATTCCCGACACCCATTTCATAATATTTACACTTTGTTACTTTGCAATCTGAAAGTAACAGACACACAAAACAATCTTTCAGCTGTATATTGGTGTGGTTTTAAAGTGTACCTGAGGCGAACCTCGGGTAAAACAGCAAATACTTACCTAAGGAGAGGGAAGTCACTGGATGCTATAGAACAAGGATGCCGAACGCCAGTCCTCAGGGGCCGAGGTCCTCACACATTTCTGGAATGGCTCAGATGCATTAATTGGACTAAATCAGGCTCATCAAGTAGAATATATTTCTCCATTTCTCAGGTCCATCCTAAACGCTGGCATGGATATGGCCCCTGAGGATGGGAATTCGACACCTGTGCTACAGAGGCTTCCCACACTGTCGTCAGGTCCCATGTTGCCGAGCACAAACCCCTCCAAAGAAATCAGACAAGAGCTCAGATTCCAAGCTAAGGACCGCACTCCTCCTCAAGCAGGGGCGGAGGAGCAGGCAGGCGAACGAGCGAGCAAGCAGGCAGATGAGCAAGCAGCAGCGTGACTTGTGTTGCCGGAAGTGTTGTGCCCGGCCCGCCCCTAGCCTTAATGCCACCTAAATGGCGTGCATCAGGCTGCATCATGGCAGAACCACCTCCGGCGGCCATAATGTGCCTGCGCAAGGGTCCCGGGCGGTGGTGGAGGACAGCATGGGAAGCCTCCATAGATCCATAGGCTACGCTCTCCGTGGGTAATCATTTGCTTTTTTACCCAAGGTTAACCTAGTGTTTGATTCAACGTGGAAAATTATTTCAAGCATTAAAAATAGCATACTACTAATAGGAAAAAAATATATACATGGTTTTAAGCTATTGTATGGGTTAATATTCAAACCACTACTTCACTCAAGAGCTAATTGATAAGGAGGGACTCAATCCCTGAATGGGCACGTGTAGAATTACATTACAGCATCTTTTTATGTTTGCCATTTGTTGTTTTTGTTTTTTTTTTCTGTGTGCTGTATAATAGTTTAGAGAAAAAATAAATTTTATGTTTCTTAAAGGAAAGGTTCAGGGAGGGTGGGTAAAAAATCAAAATCAATTTCCACTTACCTGGGGCTTCCTCCAGCCCGTGGCAGGCAGGAGGTGCCCTCGCCGCCGCTCCGCAGGCTCCCGGTGGTCTCCGGTGGCGCGCCCGACCTGGCCAGGCCGGCTGCCAGGTCGGGCTCTTCTGCGCTCCAAGGCCCGGAACTTCTGCGTCCCACGTCGGCGCTCTGACGTCATCGGACGTCCTCCGGGCTCTACTGCGCATGCGCAGAACCGGAGGACGTCCGATGACGTCAGAGCGCCGGCTTGGGACGCAGAAGTTCCGGGCCTTGGAGCGCAGAAGAGCCCGACCTGGCAGCCGGCCTGGCCAGGTCGGGCGCGCCACCGGAGACCACCGGGAGCCTGCGGAGCGGCGGCGAGGGCACCTCCTGCCTGCCACGGGCTGGAGGAAGCCCCAGGTAAGTGGAAATTGATTTTGATTTTTTACCCACCCTCCCTGAACCTTCCCTTTAAAGGGAACCTTAACTGGCGGGGAAAAATAAATTCACTTACCTGGGGGCTTTCCCAAGCCTCCTGCAGCCGTCCTGTGCCCGCGCCGGTCCTTCGGTGCCCTCCGGTCTCCCTCCGCCGCTAAGTTTCGTTTTCGTCCTCGGCAAAGCGTCCTCTTCTTCTGCATTCCTCGTCGTAAAGAGCCGTAAAGCGCGTCCGCATGAAGCGTTTGGCGTCATGCGGACGCGCTTTACGGCTCTTTATGACTGAGAGGATACAAAACTCTGGATCACTCAGCGACGCATCGGGCATGCTAGATTCTGGGCACAGACGTTCCCAACCCGTCTCCACTGCCATGAACATGTTTATTAAGCTTAAAGAGGAACTCCAGTGAAAATAATGTAGTAAAAAAAGTGCTTCATTTTAACCATAATTATGTATAAATGATTTAGTCAGTGATTGCTAGTTGTAAAATCTTTCCTCTCCCCGATTTACATTCTGACATTTATTACATGGTGACATTTTTACTGTGGGCAGGTTATGTAGCTGCTCCTAGCTGTTTTGGCTGTTAGAGACAGCTGTTACAGCTATTTCCTGTCTGTGAACATTGTTACATTGTGGCAGTTAGCCCAGAGTACCGCAGTACTCAGAGCTTCTTGTGGGAGGGGTTTCAGCACAAAATCAGTCATACAGCGCCCCCTGATGGTCTCTTTGTGAAAATCATTATATTTCTCATGTAAAAGGGGGTATCAGCTACTGATTGGGATAAAGTTCAATTCTAGGTTGGAGTTTCTCTTTAAGAGAGAAGTACTCTATCTGAAAATTCGGCTGTTGCCTACAGTTCTGTTTGAAATAGTAAAACATGTTTTACATTTTTAATTTCAGTAATTACGTGTAGCCCCAGGCACATGACAACACTGAAAGCATTCTACTGTATGCTGATCTCTGTTTTATTGTTGGAGACTTAAATACGAGCTGACAGTTAGATAGGGTTCATTAATTCGTAAATTTGATAGGCAACACTTTCACGTTAATTGCATTTTTTTGTTGTATTGTAAAAACTAATTGTATTAGATAAAATACAATTTTTGTAAAACTGATTACCTTCAGTGAAATGTCTAAATTTCGTACAACATAAGGTTGCTTTTATACTGATGCTTGTACATGGTGATTTAGTATATGCTGTACTTGTTTATTTCATTGTATGACTATGTCTATACATATAATTAAAACTCAATCCAACATGTGGACCTGGAGGACGACTGCTTATGAGGTCACGACTCACACTTTCCCCATGGACCACACCCCTTGAGTGTTACACCAACCCCACTGTTCACCCACAGACTGCGTACCTATAATTAAGCCACTGGCAGGGCCGGTTTAAGCAACAATGGGGCCCAAGGGCAAAATAAACTTGGGGGGGCCCCCAACAGATACCCCGGAACAAAAATCGGCATTAATGGACCTTTTTCGCAGCTGGTATAGTCAGGGTGTGAAGCTTCAATCGGACGGAGCTCCACATTCTGGCTATCCCAGCCTGCATGGGGTCAAGGGGTTAAAAAGTTTCAGGAAGGGGGAACCCAAGATAATTTGAAAAAAAAAAAAAATTCCCACACTCTAAACATAAAAAAAAAATTGGGAAAATAGGAAAGAATGCCAGGGATCTTCATACAGCCATATTGCGGCTGTATAGCGATCCCTGGCCAAAGCGCTGCGGCTGCGTACGGACCCCCTGGAAACCCCGTCAGGAAATGTATTGCTCTTTCTTTTGATACATGTAAAATTACACTACCGTTAGGTTTGCTACTAAAAGTGACATTTAAAAGTATACTTTTTTCCTTCGAAACTTTAAAATAGATTTTCTCAAAAACGATAAGGTTCCTTCCGCGTTCCAAAATGCGCCTCACGGCGGTGCGCTGACGTCATCGGACGTCCTCCAGGCTTTACTGCGCAGGCTCAGATCGACCAACAGATAGATCCCTCTCTGATCAAATCTGATCAGAGAGGGATCGTATGGCTGCCTTTACTGCAAATAGATTGTGAATCGATTTCAGCATGAAACCAATCACAATCTGTGAAGCTGCCGCCGCCCGCCTGCATACATTACCTGCTCCGGCTGGCGCAAGTCCCTCGGTCTCCGCTGTCTTCTTCTCCGCGCTGGTCTCCGGGTCCGGCTGTTGGCTTCACTGAACTTCCTGTCCGGGGGAAGTTTAAACAGTAGAGGGCGCTCTACTGTTTAAACTTCCTGCCGGGACAGGAAGTTCGGTGAAGCCACCCGGAGCCCAGCGCGAGGAAGAAGACAGAGGAGACTGTCGCGCCGGCCGGAGCAGGTAATGTATTGCAGCTAGCGTCGGGCATTCGAACGCTGCTATCGACGCACTCCCAACCCGCCGGCGATCGAGCAAAATCTTCCGCACGGTCGGATCGACAGGAACAATTGATTTCGGACAGAAATCGATCATTCTGTCAGCGTTTGCGCAACGATTTCACAGCAGATTCGTTCACAGTGATCTAATCTGCTGTATATCGGCAGGAAAATCGTTAGGTGTATGGGCCCCTTTAGTAATATCAGGAGACTCCCATACACATTAGCTACAGCAAGTCTGCTTTTCTGACTTCAGTGATTAAAGGGGAAGGGAGCGATCTGATAGCACTATAACCCCTCACTCCTGTTACTTGGCACCTTTGTGGACCAGGGGGTTTACACAAAGAGCTCCTATCCACCTCAGCAATGGACAAGATGTTCTGACGAGAGGGGTAGGTTATGTCTCACCATATCCCCCCCCCCCCACTGCTGCTATTGAATAAATGAGCTTAAGTGAAGCCTGAAGCTTGTGGAGTTTACTCCTCTCACCTGGGCCTTTAGCTGGGAGATGGGGGGGAGGGGGGTGCTCATTTTTTTTCCTGCTTTCCATAGAAATGAACAAATTCAGCACCATGGAAAGCTTTTTAAGCAGCAGTCGCTGAGCAAACTATCTCAGCCAGCCACAGCACACAGTGAGCAGTGCTAAGTCACAACACACTGGCATCCATGTGGGTAAACCTTACATATATTTGATGAATTAAGCATGCAAGGAGCTGCAGTTCTCTGTGGTAATATGTGCACATTGTACTGTGGCTCACAGCAATAACTCTGAATCTTCTCCATGGTGACTGATTAAAACTTCAAAATCTATTTTACTACTGAGCCTGATAAATACAGAAAACAGGAATGAAAAGAGAAAATTCCTACACATTCCCTTTAGTTTTGCTGATTACTTTTATGGCCCACTCCAGCTACAGATACATTCCTAGGCACTCACTGGCAGAGCTCGCTTTTGTTTGTGTAGAAGCTCCTTAATTGACATATATACATTACATTTAAAGTAGCCATGAACTCTTGCACAGGACACAAGGAGAACACAGAAAAATACACCCTGTGTGTATTTAGAGAGAAGAGCTTGTCTAATCCCTCCTCATCTGTGAGTAATCACAAGTGTAATTTGAGCTCTCAGCTGTGTCAGCTCAGAAATTCAGCAGTCTCGGCAGACACAGCTAATATGTAAACATGGGAGGTTAACCCTTTCTCGGTTTCCATGAAACCAGAAAGTAGACACAATGCAGATTTATTGTAAGAGTTCTGTAAGCTGTAACAAACAAATGTTTTTCTTTAAAGGTTATTATGCTGTTGCTTATCTTTTAGAGCAGCGAGGAAGTTCTGAGTTCAGGTCCGCTTAAAGTACCCGGTCAGGAGCTCTGACACCGGCCACTTTCCGCCCTTCTGACTGTCATTACTATAGACTGCAATCTTCTTGGAAACTTTGGTCTGTGTCTGCCTCCTGAACAGCAATATGACAAGCCAAACAGCACCAGAAGCAACCTACAGAGCCTGAAACCTACTCCTTCAACTCAGCTGTTTCAGGTTATGCAATTACATTTTCAAGGAAAGATGTTCAGCTGCTATCGGAGCAGCTAAATGTAGTGCAACCAAAATTGGCGTGCGCTAAATAGTGGGTCCCGGGGCCGCCAACTATGGGAACTGTGGCTGCCAATAGTGGCCATTTATTGTCCAGGCAGAGGGCGGGTTCTTAGTTGCTGGGGGAGAGTTATTAGTTGCCGGTGGGGAAGGTTATTCATTTCCTGGGGGAAGGTTATTAGTTGCCGGGGTAGGGCGGGGGGTTATGTGTGAGAGAAGGGAGAGGTTAGTTCATAGTGGAATATCAGCAAATATATACATTTTCCAATATTCTACTACCACTGTAAAATGCTCCATTTTACCATTTTTCTTTTTTTTTTATTATGCCCATCTCCAAATTAGCACGTGTCATTTTCAAATTATTTCACACAGAAAAGGCAACATATGAGGATTTAAATCACTAAACTATTTGATGGTATTTTTAGCCTGCAGATAAAATGTCAGGTGGTAAAATGTGATTTGTTGTTTTGTCTTTTATGCTTCATCATCCATGTTCATTGCCCTGCTTCACCAAAGCACCCTGAGAATGACGCGTTATACGCCTTCCTGGCTTCTTGTGGGAAAGCACACACATGTGACTAAACTACTTAAGCTTGAGAACTATCATATCAATTATTTATTTTATTTATTCCTGTAAAATTGATTAAGACATAAGAATTGATTAGAAGATACTGTAACATGAACACTGGTAAAGGCAGTGAAAAAAACAAAACAAGGAAGAATAAGATGCACACAGAGGACAGAGATCTCCAAACGTGACCAAGCTATTTATTATAGTGTTGAGTCAGGTGGTGAATCAGAGTCAGCAGATGGTAAATTAGTTAAATAAAAGCAGAACATGAATGAGGGATGACCCCGGTTCCCAGGGGTCTTGGGACACATTTACTGAACACAATACAAGGAACATATTGGAAGTAGGTCATTCCCCCCCAGTACACGGCACTAGCTAATGACTGTGACAAGAATACTGTTTGTTTCTTTCAGCACGTTTAAAGTGATCTCATATCCCTTACAAAGGACAGTCAGCCATCTTACAGCTGGAGTTATTAGCCAGGATCTCATTTTACAAGACACCAGTGTCGCCAGTTATAGGTGTTGTGTGACACATCATACATTGGCGAAATATCAAACTAGCTTCAAAACCTAAGGCCCCGTTCACACTGCACGCGTTTCCAGGCGCGTTTTGGAAACGTGTGCGGGAGGCCGACACGCACGACATCAGACAGTGCATAGAGTGCACTGTCTGATGTTCACACTGCATGCATTACGGACCTGTGCGGTCCAGGAACGCATGCTGCCCTCATTTTTTGCAAAAACGCGTGGCTGTCCCATTCACTTTTCAGTGATGGGATCAGCCACGCAACGCACACAAACGCAGATGGCGTGCGTTCGCATGCGTTGCGTTCCACACGCATGGCCATCCGCGTTTGTGATGTCACAGATGGGTGTTTAAAGGACAAATTAAGTATGGTCTCATTTCTAGTGCCAGGCAATATTTCCATATTATTATTATTATGCTTCTTTGTGTCAACATGGCTGTCGATCGCGTACATTTACAATGATCGTGGATAAAATATGGAGCGAGATATTAGTGATGGTCAGTATCAGTAATTTCTGTACTTTCTCCCTTCCTGACACTGACCTTTCCTCCCGACACCCAAGAGTAATCTCCCTTCTCCATCCCTAAAGCCCGACACACACTTTATATTATAACTGGCCAATCACTGACCAATTTTAACACCTCTAATAGTATGAGGATCAACAAATATTAAATACGATGAGCAGATTGTTTAGGTAAAACTTCATACTACATGGAGGTGGTAAAATTGGTCAGTGATTGGTCAATCATAATTGAAAGGCTTAACACTAGCCTACCTCTGCTCACCTAACCCTCTGGGCTCAGGTATATTATAGCCCGACTCATCCCTATTCCCTCACACTAACACTCTGACCCTGCCGCTATGTGAGCTTGGCTACAGTGCAGCCGAACTAACGAGCAACCTCACCTACGTCTGAACTGCTAATTACCGTTCCGTGCGCTGCCCCTACCCCTATATGAGTTTGGCTACAATATACCCAAACTCATAACCATTAAATGATAGCCAAGCACCTACGCGCAATATCATTTGCAGGGTGAGTCTGAAGGCTCCAGCTTGGGTCTCTGGAGAATGCCATGGAAGCACTTCTAAAAGAAACAAAAAGAGGGACACAGAGAGCCCAATATAGTGTAGTTTGCACTGGTAAATGAAGGTCTGTGAAAAGAGTATGTGCAGTATGCTCACAAGTCGGGGTTACCGCATAGGCAACTATTATAAAGGCAGGTGGGGAGATTAGACCTGTCCCCACTCAGGATTAAGAAGTTGCTCTCTGTAGATCAAGGAAAAAAGGGGTAACACCCTTCCACCAAGGGTGGATATGTATGACCTAGTATGAATACAGAGGCGCCAGTAGGATAAAAAGATCTAAAACGTTTAAAAATGAAGAGGTAGTGGTGGACTTACCTCCTTCGTGCAGACACGAGAAAATGTCAATCAATTGTTGACTATGTAAATAAATTGTTTTGCTGAAAATTGATCAGCATTTTCTGGTGTCTACCACTGCCTCCTCATTTTTAAACATTTTGGATCTTTTTATCCTTCTGGCACCTCTGTATCCATAATAGGGAAGCACTTTACCTCTCTTTCGTTGCTTATAGAACTATCTATTAACACATCTATAGCTACTGAATAAACAGTACTGAGGAGACTTTCAATGCACTGAGTAACCAGGGTCCATAGTGGCACAAGCGTATTTGGGAACTTTCTGGATCTGAGGTGGCATTGCTGACTTTCTGCCTGGTTTACCACCTCATCTCCAGCCCAGTGAATTTACATCTGTGACACAATACTCTGTTTTCAGTAGGGATGGTCAATGAGATGCAAATATTTCCGAGTTCATGCAAGTTTTGGCAAATTTATGCAGCTTGAAAATGAGCCAATCAATTTAAACCTGGGTAGAACTTAAAGGGAAGGTCTGAGCACAATAAAAATAAAAAAATCCACTTACCTTAGGCTTCCTCCAGCCCCTTGCAGCCGTCCTGTGCCCTAACCGCACCTCCGGTGGCTCCGGTCCCCTCCGGTGCAGGTGCCGACCTCGCCAGGTCGGCATCTGCTTGCGCTTCACCATGTGGCTCACTGAGTCACACTGAAGTCTTCTGGACTGTACTGCACAGGTGCAGAACTACTGCACAGTACAGTCCGGATGTCGTCAGCACGACTCTGAGAGCCGCTCGTGCAGGCGGCATCTTGAGCTGGATGGAACCCTGGGCCACCAGCGGGGAGCGGATCTGTGGCGAGGGCACCGAAAGGCTGGCAGGCACTGAAGGAGACCCCAGGTAAGTGTATTTTTTTTTTAATGGTGCTCGGATGTGTCCTTTAATTGGTCCAATATCAAGCTGTATGAATTTGCATACAAAATGTGCATACTCCTGTATGAACTCGAAAATATTTCCATCTCATTGGTCATCCCTAGTCCTCAGCTAGCACTGCGCACTTTTATGCCAATTTGACCTTGACAGTCATGTGACTGTTGGAACACATGACATCTCCAGTGGGTCAAAGTGGAATGCACTGTGCCTGTGAGCGATGAGCAGTAAATGCACTGTGTCAAACAGGTAAATAAACAAACCAGCATTGTCCTGCTTATGCCGCCACTCTGTGCTGGGAGGAACATTGTAATGAGAGGGTTACTATTCACTAACAGTCATATTTTAAAGAGGGATTGTCAGCCACAAAATCAAATTCCATTCACCCACTGCTCTGTGTTCATTGTGCAGCCTGCAGCCTTACCCTCCATTGCAAGCACTCCAATCTAATCAGAAATGTTTCTGCTGTAATAAATCTTATCTCAGTCAGAATGGCTCTATTATCACCATAGCTGAAGACAGTGAAAGAGGGAAGCTTGTCATCTCCCCTCCCACATTCATGCTCTTCATTGATTGGCTGAGGGCAGTTCAGTGTGACATGAGGCTGAAATCTGTTCTATGCTGGCTGTGCTCACATGTTTACAAAGCAACCTAGCTATGAAACTGCAGTTTGTAGGAGAAAAAAAAGTAAGGGAGGAAATGAGGACAGAATTGGCTTCAGTCAGAGTGAATCAAAATGGCAAATGCCAGGAATAGGAATACTCTTTATTTACTACGTATATAAAATTCACTGAGATCAAAACATGGGACAGTACAATACAAATGTTATGTAAGTAAAACAAGTATTTATCTACCAATAGATGTGTTTTTGTCCCTGGCATAGTATGGCCGACCCTGCTGCTTTAATGAACTGGCTGCTAATAGGGGGCATTATAAAGAAGAAGACACTAGTGGGAAGGCATTACAATAGAGCACTAATGAGGGCATTTATGAACAATTGGGAGGAAGATTGTTATGCTGTTTATTATTTGATCCGAGGAAGCAGACTGTGCTCTGTAAAACGTGTTATCGCTCAAGTGTCTGATTATTACATTTTATTTTGAAATTGGCTTTGCCCCTTCTTTAGAGGTAAGCCAGTCATCTTTTTTTGTTATTTATTTATATCCTTAGTCATTTTTGGGGCACCTCCTCTCTTCCAGAATATATCTGAAGAAAATATTTGGTCCCTTTCACGTGTGTGTGTGTGTGTGTGTGTGTGTGTGTGTGTGTGTGTGTGTGTGTGTGTAAATGCTTACCGTCCATGCTAACCAATAGGTGTGTTCACATCTAATGTGTCTACAGATGCCACTGTGTGTGAACTAAACAAGACCTCAGCGGCATGTAAGATTTGTCTGACAAACATAAGCAACTACTGAAAAAAAAAAACTATGGTTAACTGGAAAAAAATGAACATTAAAAGGGTTAGAGGAGAGTCCAAGTCAGTCCGTCATTATGATTCACTGTCATGTGTTACTGATCTCGGTTGTGATTTCTTGCTTATTATTCCCCTTGCTTATTACTGAAGCTTGCCTTAGAATTGTTCATATTTCAATATCCCTTCCAAAGATGCTATAATAGATAGAACTTGTATTGCAGTCTGACATAGTCGTGCGGTCGCTCAGGGCGATGGCTTCCAAGGGGGCACCTATAGCTGGCTATCTAATGGAGGGAGGGCACCTACTCCTGGCTACCTATACTGGAGGCACTGACGCCTGGCTACCTATACTGGAGGCGCTGACGCCTGGCTACCTATACTGGAGGCACTGACGCCTGGCTACCTATACTGGAGGCACTGACGCCTGGCTACCTATACTGGAGGCACTGACGCCTGGCTACCTATACTGGAGGCACTGACGTCTGGCTACCTATACTGGAGGCACTGACGTCTGGCTACCTATACTGGAGACACTGACGCCTGGTTACCTATACTGGAGGCACAGATGCCTGGCTACCTATACTGGAGGCACAGACGCCTGGTTACCTATGGGAGGAGACCAACACCTGACTTCCTATACTGGGGGCACCTATGCTTGGTTACCTATACTGGAGGCACCTACACCTGGCTATCTATGGAGGGAGACCTACAACTGACTTCCTATACTGGGGGCACCTATGCTTGACTACCTATATTGAGGGCACCTACACATGAGATTCTATACTGGGGGCACCTATACCTGGCTACCTACCTATACTGAGTCTGAGGGCGTTTTTTTTTTTTTTTTGGGGGGGGGGGGGGGGCGCACTGCGACTTAATTTTTAAGTTTATTCAGGATAATGCACTCTTCTCATCCATTTTGTGGTTATTAGTATTTTTCTATTATACATATATGATGTGTCATGTAGATTTCAGCGTTTGGTGCGATTTGTCACGACTTCAAAAAGGTTGCGAACCACTGTCCTAGGAGGTAACTCAGGAGAGAAGGTGAATTCCATATGGGCGCGTGTATATGCGCGTGTGCACGTGCAAAGAGAATGAAGGAGGGGCACCAGGGCGCTGTGAAACCTAGGGCCGGCCCTGCAGTCTGGCATCCTTTACCCTCATCCCTTCTGCTCAAACCCCCAAGGATGACATTGTTTAATTCCTTTCCTTAGGAACTGATTCATGAGAATTTATTACTACAAATATTATGAATTCATATAGAACTTTTCAGAATACACCGAGCATTCCCCTCACTAACTGTCACAAAGGGCTGACAAAGGAACATCCTTGTAATATTCTAGGGGAAGTTATGCTTGTCAGGAAGTAACACACACAAAAACATTGAGACCATACAAACTCTATGTAGACAATACCCTGATGTGATTCAGACTTGGGACTCTAGGAGAAAATGGAAACCACTTAAACCTATATAAAAACTTTAAATTACCAGAACTATCATTAGTGATCACTTCAGGTGACAGAACTGCTGTACAGAAACACTGCTCAGATGTTCAGTTCCATGGACAAAAGGGGGAAAGAGGCACCCAGGGTATCAATAAAACTAGGCTAAAAACACATAATAGAAACAAATTAAGGTAGCTTGTCTAAATGAAGACAAGCTCATGTAGATAATGAATTTGAATATGCACTAGCAACTCATAGAGGCACCTTATACTCAGCTCAGAGCACCCTTTGGCACTTTATTTGGCCTGAGGAAGTGGTAATACACCCAAGAAATGTGTTGTCAGTGCATAATAAAGTTCATTATCTATGCATTTGTCTTCACTGAGATAACATTCCTCACTTTTTTTTAATTTTATGTGATTTTAACCTAGCTTGATTGATACCCTGGGTGCCTCTTTCCCACTTTTATGCAGAAAATTAGAACACAAAAGTATGGGTCATGTGGTATGAGAAGGAGGAGTGCTATGAGCAGGAGTGCTATGTATGCACAAAATGAAGATACAAGAGTATGGGTCATGTGGTATGAGAAGGAGGAGTGCTATGAGCAGGAGTACTATGCAAAAGATGAAGATACAAGAGTAATGGTCATGTGCTAAGAAGGGTCAATGTTATGAGCAAGAATGCTTTGCACGAGATAAGGATGCAAGATAAAGGGTATGAAGCAGAACAGAAAACTGTGCTGGTGAGTATGAGTGTTATTTATATTATCTGTGTCTCTGTAGACTACGGTAGGTTCATTGCAGAGTTTATTTACAGTGCATGAAGTATAATTTTGTTATAGTAAACTCTGATATAGTAAAATTTCAGGCACAGTAATCTTGGAAAGACGGGTGTCAGTGGTACTGGGGAAGATTACATTAGAGCTTATGTCACACAGCACAGTTCTTCAACAGTAAACACATGTTGTGTTGAATGACTGTGCTAGCAACATAATCAATGTTGCTGATACAATGTCAGCATATTCAGCTAGCAATAAAGCAACATCACTTCCGCAGCTAATCAAGCGGCAAATTGTAATACAAATGTATCTGGATAAATAGTTACTGAGGGCCTGCTGCGTGAGCCTTGGAGCGATGATGCTGTTGGTAAGAGATCACAAAGGGGGCTTCTAGTGGCAGTAAGCAGTCCTCTGTAACGTGAAGCTTTGCTCTGTCTTCTTAGCTTGAAGCTGCTGTGTCGCTCTGTCACATGTCAATGTTCTGGTTCACATTTTGCTACTTAGTTCTGGGGTTGTAAAGGAGAACTCCAGGCAGTTGTTTGTATCAGCTCAGGTGAAATATCTGTATCACTTTCACAGCAATCACAATGTATCCACTACTGTCAGAACTCAGACGTTCGCCCAGTCTCTGACAGCTGTCCATGTGTATCCCCACAATCTGTCAGCAGTCACACACACAGTGTCAGCATCAGTCTTTATTATTAACATTTTAGCAGTCAAATAAAATGAAACCTTATATGGCTGCAGGGTCAAATTTTTCCTGCCACTGGTGAAGTGTGCCTTCCCCAGCTTGGCAGGCTAGGCAGGGTAGGCAGAGAGTTTTAATAGTTAGCTGTCTGGACGGCTGGATCGGCTTCTTCTCCCCTTCACTGTTGCTGCGATGTAACCCCTGATATGTCATCTCAGTTCCTGGAGACCTTGTCAGTGTTACAGCGCCACCCAGTGGTGGAAGAGAGGTGATGGAAGAGTCTCTTCACCACCACCGGCTGGCGCTGCCTGTAATTCTGACAAAGTCTCCTGGATCTCGATCACATGTCATATCATGTGATTGGGACCCTGAAAATATGTCGGAAGTTCAGAGCCGCAGGTGGTAGAAGAGAAGCCGCGCAGAACAGGTAAATATAACTACTCCCTGAGGCCCGCTCGTTTGGCTGCACTAGGCAGAGCTTTAGCGTGCACAGCAGTTTTCAAATGGAAAATGTTGTTTGAAGCTGCTAATGGGTTAAAGGATAACTGGAGGCCACCTTATTTGTTTTTCCTTTTAAACAATGCACATTGGCTGTACTGCTGATCCTCTGCCACTAGTGCTTTTAAAACAAACATGCAGAGAAGATGTGTGACTTAAAGCGGATCCTGAGATGAAAAACTAACTATGACAAGTAACTTGTCTATATATCTTATCTAAAGTTTAGATTGTTTACACAGCAAATCTAGCTGCAAACAGCTTCAACAGTATATGATTATTTCTTCCTGTGATACAATGACAGCGGCAATGCAAGCGGATCTGCATCTCCAGCCCTCAGCCTGTGAAAACCTAATTCCCCCTCTTCCCTCCTCCCCTCTGCCTCTGAAATCTCTGGCTAGTAACACCTCCCCCTCCTCCTGCCCAGACTGAGTTCCCATAAGCCTCTGAAAATGCCAAGGCGCTCTGAAAATCTGTGGGCGCGGCTTGTTTAGTTTATAGGGAATTAGAGTATTAAAACAAAAACAAAAAAGTATTTGGCTTGAGGAATGCCCTACACCCTAAACCGGGCTTTCTCAACCCTAGGGTTCCTCGAGTACTCTGCAAGGGTTCCTTGGTATTTTCCCCTATCGTGGGGGAAGCATAATAGAGCACATTATAATAGGTGATACTTCAACAAAAAGCACTAAATTGGGTGGTCAGGAGACAGTATAATGAGTGGTAGTGTAATAGGGGTAGTGAAATAAACAGCCACACATACTTTTAAAGACCATGCCTCCTCCAAAATAAATGCAGGGGTTCCTCGAGATCAAAAACTTTTTGCAGGGGTTCCCTGGTATCCCAAAGTTATTTGCAGGGTTCCTCCAGGGTAGAAAGGTTGAGAAAGGCTGCCCTAAACTATATGAAAGGAACACAATTATGTAATGAGAAAAGTTTATCTCGGATCCCCTTTAAAGAGTAGCCTCCTAAAATAACCCTTTTTTTCAGCCAGTCTTCTTAAACATTATTAGCTGAAACGCTGCTATCCCGACAAGGCTTTAATCACTCCGAAATGCCAGGGGCAAATTGCTGTAGCTCTGCCTCCATTCGTGTCAATCTCCCGCGGATCTCCACCTCCTCCCGCCCCTCTCAGTCTTCTTTCACTGAGAGGAGCGGGAGGAGGCGGAGATCCGTGAAAGATTGACGCGAATGGAGGCAGAGCTGCAGCTCAAAGATTTCTGCCCCGGTATTTGGGGGTGATTAAAGCCTCGTTTTGCCACAAGGATAGTGGCATTTCAGCTAATCCATTAATGCTTAATAAGAATGGCTGGAAAAAAAGGGCGTTTTAGGAGGCTTCAGACTCTCTAAGTTTGACTGCATTTGTTGCATGCTTGTTTCAGGATTTTGATTCAGACTCTACTGATGAATGAAAGATCATCAGGATGCCAAGCATCTAGTATTGCTGAAACAAAAATAAATATGGATGCCTCCATCCATATCCTTCTCAAGTCAGTTGTCCTTTAAAGAAAAAAAAAACAAATATATACAAGTAAATAAATACTTGCTCGACGTACATAACATATGTATTGCACTGTCCACGTTTTGATTTTAGTGATTTTTTTCTACAATAAAAAAAAGAGAAAATCCTTCTTAACATTTCCCATTTTAAGTGTGGCTATTTTGAAGCCAATGTTTATGTCATTTCCTGCCCTACTTTCCTCTGCCTGATTTGCCCATCCTTCACTATAGGAAGTGCATTATCTCAGCATGAGAGATATTGGCCAATCAGAGAGGAACAGAGGTGTGGGAGGGGAAAACAGGAGGGAAAGAGGCTTCAGCCAATCAGCCTGCATTAGTTATGTCTGAGGGGAAATAGAGAAGCAAAAAAGGACAACCCAGCATGCCCTGCATCTTCCTTTTTGTGTACCAAATTTTGTGTGTACCAAATAAGTCAGGTAAACTGGGGAATGATCATTTACCAACAAGAAAAGTAATAGTGATTTTAACTTTTAGATTGCCTGCTTAGCATCTTTATTAATTGTTTACCAGATAAAAATAATGAATTGATTTTTGATTTTATGCCCCACAGTTACACTTTTAGCACAAAAAAGCTGAGACACGCCTTAGAGGGCCAAAGCTGAACACTATGATGAAAAAATGGGGGTGGGGGGGATTAAAGGGGTTAGCAAACTGGGGGAGACATGGGAGGGGCTGGGACTGGACTACAGTACTGTCACTGGAAAGTTTGGTGCAGGCTTTGAGGAGCACTGCAAAAGTGTAGCAAAGTATTACAAGCGCAATAAACATTCACCACACAAATTGGGGCACTGGTGCTTTGTCACATGATTTGTTGTATGTAGCACCATCCACTATTGACCAGCTCTATCCTACCTGACTAAAATACATTTCTAGGAAGAACAGTGAAGATATACAAATATCCTTTGAGAAGATGGGAGCGAAGCTGTTTTAAGAGAAAGGCAACCTAAGCACATGGTTCAGCAAGAACCATGCAACACCTGGAACCATCACCCATCTTGAACGACTGGTGGCAGCAGGGATGCCTACTTGTAATGTGTGTTGTAGACCAATGTTTCTCAACATTTTATTGGTATGTACCCCTTTTAAAACCCTGTACTTACTAGGTTCCCCCCTAGCATAGTAAACATTATCAGAGGTACCCCTTGACAAATTTTATATATTTAATTGTAATACATGATAATTGGTTCTGAACAATTTCCAATTTTAATTAGCTAAAATACTAATTTGGTATTTTTAAATAAGATTCGTCATTTTCTAAAACTCTAAATTTGTTATTCTTGGTTAAGTATATTAAGCCGCGTACCACACATTGAGAACCTAGGTTGTAGACAATGCTGATTGGGGCAAGACCACCATCACAATCTATAAAAATGTTTTTGGGCCCATGCAAGGTGCACATTCCATGGCTTATTCCCCCCCCCCCCCCCTCTTTCCAAATGCAAGGTTACATTTCTGCTCCTCCCACATTGGGACCAATACTGGAGTACTACTGATTAGGGATGATGAAACAGATGCAAATATTTCCAAGTTTATGCAAATGTATGTACATTTTTTAAGCAAATATACAGTATGTGGCTTGAAAATGGACCAATCAAGTCCAACCCAGGTTTAAATTGATTGGTCCATTTTCAATCTGCATATATTTGCATTAAAATTTACATACATAACATTTACATGCATAAACACAGAAATATTTGCATCTCATTGACCTTGAAATGAGAGTACCGCTATCAAGGTGTTAGGTACCTCACAACCTGATATAGTTTGCATTACTGGTCAGGGCTGTTATCTGAGAAGTATCAGTAGTAGGGATTACTACTGATACTTCTCAGATAACAGTCCTGACCAGTAATGCAAAGTATATCAGGTTGTGAGGTACCTAACACCTTAATAGCGGTACTCTCATTTCATAGAAATGAGGTATCAAGTAGAGGTCCTCATTTCATTGTAGTACAAGAGTTAATTTCTCTGGTACAATGTGGAGAGCTCTTCCAGAGTCTGTTTAGAAACTAATCTAATGCTTCTTTCACGGTTGCAGATACAACATTAAAGTTGAAAGTATGTAACAGATATTTAGTGACATAATCTTTTGGCCAATTCACATACTTGACCAAAAATAACGTGCTTATTATACAAAAGCATACTGTAACAAATGTCTGTGTATTGCCGGGGCTTGCGTAGGAGGTCCATAGCAATTCAGCAGCTGAATGCAGAACTTTCTGGCAACATCAACATTCTCATCCAGTACCCACCTTAAATCCATCCCAGACAAATTCTCACAGTTCTGAGCCATGAGCTTTGGGGTTATGGGAAATTTACATGAATTATTCTCTTATAAGCACTCATGTCTGTTGTGTATTCCATGCATTTCCTAACTATGCACATGTATTACCCAATGATTGTAGGGGCCCTTTTCCACTGGCTGCACTCTGATTTGATTTTCCTAGTGCTCCCATTTTAACGATCGCAAAGGCATCACAACTAACAGGTCAATCCTGGTGCCCCTTTTCCACTGGCTCACTGCGATTTTTGGTCAATCGCAAACGCTATGCATGCTACATTTTTTGTCCCTTTTTGATTGACCTGCAATCATTTTTTAACCCCCAATAAAAATCACTGCTAAAAATTACCTCAATTGAAATGGAGAAAATCACACTAGTATTGCAGAGTGTTTGTAATACTATCACACACACAGCTGTGACTTGAGTATAAGCCGAGACTCCCACTTTTGGGCAAATTTTTTGGTCCCAAAAACTCGGCTTATACTCAAGTATATACAGTACGGTATGTTTGCCAAATACAGTTGCAACAATCTTATTGAAGTTTCTTAGAATGTAACCATCATCAGAAAATGCACCCAAGATAGACTTTAATGTTTACTGCAGTGTGCAAAGATTGTGTTATACCCTCTTTTGATTACCACCCAGGTACTTTACAAGCGCTGTGGCCTTAATGCTCGACAAACCATACACAGATGGTGATTGCTGTGGATTGCCTCTCATTTCACAGCTCTACTTAACACCCCATTAGGATTGTTTCACACCTAGGGCCTTTGCGTTTTGTTTTGTTTTAGCCCCGGCGATTTCGAAAATCGCCTTAAAAGCACTTGTGCAATGATTCGTTATGGAACAGTTCATATCAGCTCGTTTCGTCCACTTTCTGCTCAGCAAAGCGCTGCCTGTACCATTTTCGCAAAACGCTCACAAATCACTTTATCCGGCGATTGCGTTCGCGCTTTTATGAATAAATACACTGTATTTAGTTAAACGCGTAAAGAATTGAAAATTGCTGGCGTCAAAAATTCCGATTTTAGATGCAAACAAAGCATAAAGTTGCTCACAAATGGTACAATCTTTTCCTCAGATGCGATTATTTGATTCGATTTTTACAATGAAATTGTACAGAAAACCATACAGTATGTGGAGAAAATCCGCATGCAACAATTCTATGGTCAATTGGATTACAGTATTTTGTCAATGAGAATGTTGGATTTTATGATTGTATCCAAAGAGAGAAAGTTCCCTAAATGACCCGGTTATGGGAACAATCAATAATTACCTTCCAATTACTAACGATCTGACTGACAGAGTGCATCTGAGGACAATATTGTACCATTTATGGGCACCTTTACTCCCACCCAACATTTCATAGAAACAGAGGCTCAGGGACTGCCAGGCAATCTGTATTATTTAAAAGTAAATATGTCAGCTTCCATATCCCTATATCCCTCTCAGTTTAGGCATGCTTATACGAAGCAAAATTATAATGTGCCCTCAAATCCTGACTATAGCTTCAACCTTCTTAAAGGGACTCCACACACCTCTCATGGGCATGCCTTTAAAGAGAACCCAAGGGGGTTCCTAAGAATGAAATCCGCACACAGAGGCTGGGTCTGCCTATACTGTCCAGCCTCTGTTGCTATCTCAATCCCCCCTAAGTACCCCCTGCGCTCTGCTATGCTCCATAAATCATAGCCACGCTGTCGACACGCAGCGGGCTGTGTTTACCTCTGTAAGTGTAACTCCAGCCGCTCCCCCCGCCTCCTGCATAGCTCCGGTCCCCGGCCGGGTCCTTTCCCTCCGATCAGCAGGGAGGGAAGGGATGCGGGCGGAGAACAGAGCTATGCAGGAGGCGGGGGAGCACGTAGAGTGACACTACAGAGGTAAACACAGCCTGCTGCGACACACTGCGTGTCGACAGTGCGGCTGAGATTTATGGGGCATAGCAGAGCACAGGGGGAACTTAGGGGGGATTGAAATAGCAACAGAGGCTGGGCAGTGTAGACAGACCCAGCCTCTGTATGCGGATTTCATTCTTAGGAAGCCACCTCGGGTTCTCTTTAAGATAGACGACTTCCAACAAAGTCGTGCCATGACCCCTCTGGAGGAGGAGAGCACAAGCTACAGAAAGGTATGCATACTTGGCAGTACTGGTCGGAGTCTTAAAGGCATGCCCATGAGAGGTGCTCGGAGTCCCTTTAAGACTGATAGAGGTTCAGAAATAGGACTGAACTGTCTTAACAACAGTACAGTAACATCTTCTAAAAGTTAAAATAGCCATACACTACAAGACATTTATTCAATTCAGCAATTGAATGACTGGAGGCTGCTCAGGCAGTAGTGTTTAATTCAGCACTTTGCACATATTCATTTTAAAAAGATTTCAACAGAATTATGTTCAAAAACTAGTTGAAACACCACTGCTGCTACAGTACACAATAGTGTGGCTGATCACGCCTCCCACTCACATCCAATCAGTAATAAGAACTGCTTTTCCTGACCTACTTTCCGTGGATTTATCAATTCAATGTTTGTATCAAATCTGACATCTAATTAATTAAAATGTATATTAATGAATAGATAGAGCTATCCCAAAATGTAAGGATTATTGTAGCAGAAATTACCGTTTCTAAACAAAACTGTTTTCAGAGAATCTGTCACTCACGTGAGTCACTATGGTAATGTGACAGCCACCATCACTACGTGACAAAATGAGCTATGAAATAAAAAATAGCGGCTTGGTATAAACAAAGCTTGTGTAATCTGTGTCAGTTTTTAGAAACAGCTTCACAGCTCTAAAGCGAGGTGAACGAGAAAACTAAAATTATAGTATTATCTACCTGATCTTGTGGAATACAGCCCCAGACTCTGGTGCGCTGTTAAGCCAACATGTCCTCCGCTTACCAGTAAATGTAAAGTAACATCACTTGATGCCTGCTGCGTCAGCTCTTACATACTTCACCCCCCCACACCTCCAGATTAGTCCATGTACATTAGAGAGAGGTGGACATGTAACCCACCCCATATATGGACAAATCAACAATCATCACATGACGCGTTTCAACTTGGCGGTGTTAAAGGGTATCTGAAGCGACATGGGGGTGAATTTAAGAAAGAATGGTAAAGTTGTCGCGTGCACAAAGGTGAACAGCAATTTTAGAGGAATTCCCGATAGCAAGATAGCATGGACTGTGTGCAAGTTCTGCACTGCACAGTCGCACCACAGACTATGGCAGGTTGCACTAGTGCAAAGCGTTATGCAGTAATGGAGATGTCCAAAGCTACCTGTTGTTCTGTGTGACTGTATAAACAACTCACATGAAATTGGGAGTAGTGATTAACACTCGTCAATGTAGCAGTGCATGTAAGAAAGGCTATGGCGGCTGCCGTGTGGTATAATAAGGTCTATTTACTATTTGCGTTTTAGGAGGCAAGTCCTCCTTTCATTAGACAAAAGGTCCTGATGAAAGGAGGACTACGGCAACCTGCCATAGTCTGTGGTGCAGCAGCGCAGTACGGTACTTGCACACAGTCCAGGCAGAGACATGCAAAGATACAAGCACGGATTTCAGCCCTGCCTTCCTACGGAGGAGAATCTGGACACTGCCAAGCCTGGTCTCCGGCCAGAGGGACACATGCGCAGCCGCTGGACAAACCTGTATAGGCTTGCCAGCAACTGTCTAAGGTGAGATTACTCCAGGCACACCTGCCTTTCCTACCACTGGTTCTCTGAGTGCGCTCTATTTCTTGTCTTAATTCTTGATAACCAATTACAACATGTAAAACTCTTGCATGGCATAAACATTTTTAAAAAAGGATAACAGTTTAAGATGGACGCTGTAACACATTAAAAGGCTGTGCTGCCATTCAGCTGAGACAATAAAAACATTAAACTTACATTTTTAACTTTTAATATATAATAAGACTGTGGGATTCTAGGAAAGTCCTATGTAGGAGTGGGACTATAGATACAATTAATAATCTAATCTCACCAGTTTGATTCCAGCTCAGGTTCGCTTTAACTTGTTCAGTGCATGCTGGGCCATCATTGGTATTGCCCACATGCCCGTTCCCAATGTTACCTTAAGATTCAACATGCCAGATGTTTAGCTATGCTAAAGTGTCCCTCAAGCACATTGCTCTTTCACTCACTGCACCTGCCAGAAGCCACTGCGTCCTGCATAGTCTCTCCACCCCCTCTTGCATCGCATCGTAGGGTAACCACAGTTGCTCACTTGAAGTTGACTTATTGCAAATACTTTCTGTTTTAAAAAGGCCCCTTATACTTTTTTTACTGGTTCTGGGTCACCATGAGCTATGTGGGTATTCTGTATGTAGCTTTACAGTCAATCATTTGATGAAATTGATCACATGCTTTTTCATGAATTATTCTCAAGGAGAATTTATGTAGTAGTAGTTAAATATCTTTAGTTATGATTAAAAAACAAACACAACAGTATCTTACCTTTGGAGGCACATAAAATTCAAGTAGGAACCTTTCTCCCTCCATTTTCACAGCTTTTCTCAAAAGCAAACGGCATTTTTGCCACTGAGAGCTACCAACACAGTTTGTATCATCTGCCACCATGTACCTGAGAGTTCCTTCCCTTTGAATGTCCACAACATCAATTTTGGCTGCCTGCATTTTAGACAGTCGTAATTTGTGAGTCCATTTTTCACGTGGCTCCATTTGTTCCTTGTTGCCTGCTGTGCACTGTTCACGCTCTGACCGTTTAATCTGCACGTTATCCAGACTTGGCTCTGGAGAAGACTTCCTGTGCCACATTTCCTTCATGCCATCCACCACACATAAACTCATATTTCTCAAAGAGAAGCCTTTCTTAAATTTTGGCTTAGAGGTCCCATGGACTGAAACATCCTCCGAGCTTCGCGAGTGGCCATAAGAGGAGACCTTGTGAACTCTGGCCTGAGTCCGACTTAAGTACTTATTTGTGACAGGATTGTCCATACTGTCTAAAGACTCTGTGGAGGTTTCTTCTTTTCTGGGGACAAAATCCCTTGCTAAAGGCACCTGGCAGTTTTGTAGTCCAACAAAGGGAACAATATTATATTTTGTTGGAGAATCAGAAACATATACCCTGCTCACTTCAAAACTAAAGAAATCTAAAAAATTGGCAGCAAAATGGTGAGAGAAGGAAGTCTCCGCTCCAGGGGCATTATAATGAGGGTTTTCTCTGAGAAACTGACAGAATTTCTGGGCAAAGTCCACAGCAGCAGCTTGTGCATGGAGCTCACAGAACTCCTTCCAGTCTGGAATCTGAGAAGAAGAGTCTTGATTAGGTGCATCACCATTCATGGTTGTTCCATTCCACTCTAAGAAATCTGAAATTAAAAAAAAAAAAGTCGATTCAGGTAAAAACATTATCAAAGCCCATCTAACCCCCACAGTTGCAAATTTTAAGAATAGTCATGTTGATAAATAGCTACAAAACATTGCGCAGATGCAAAGAGCTGCAAAGAATATCTGTTTCATGATCCAAACATATTTTTTCAAAATATCCCCTCTGGAAGCAGCCCGTAATCCAACAGATGTGACAAGTGACACCCAAAGTAGGAGCAATAATGGATACTAGACTAGATTTCCATGATCTCTTCACCACTGCATGCCCTGAATGAGGGAATGCAGACTTGAAAGTTCACAGGGTTGAGAAGTTGAAAGACCAATGTTCTCACAAGAAACCACTAACATTCTTATCCATTATGGGTTTTAAACTTGATATGTTCATTTCTAAACATAATATTTAAAATTAAGAAGCCAGAAGAGGTCCAAATGATCATTTTATTGAAGCAGCAACTTCATACAATATGCTGTACAGTGTATATACACATAACCTTGGGGTGGTCTGTAACTGTCATAAATTATACATAGTACGGAGGGCTTTTATAGAAGCAGATGCCGATTTCCCTGAATGTACTTCCAGGGAGTACAAACATGCAGTAGTTCAATGAAAAAAAAACAGAACTTTACTTTGCATTGGAAGTACAATGGGGGCACTGGAGAGTATCTTTAAAGATGCCCATACAACGTTTCTCCTTTCTAATGGTTGCCCCAGCAGGTAATGCTTTGCAGGATTGACTGAATTGGAAAATAACAGGGAAATATCTGCATCAGATTTTCTCTGTTAATTCTTCTTCTGTCATATTACACCACCACCTTCCATTTTTTTCCACACAGCCAATTGCTATTTTGCATGCTTCCAGGTCTCCATGAATTAAGAGTCAGAGTTACTGCTGTCTGGCTCCAGGTTGATTTTACCTGGCTACCTATACTCCTAGATTAATCCGAATTGCACAGATTAACATTTTCTCTGATGATGCAATCTTCAGCTGTCACTAAACAATGGCTCCTCTAAACAAATGAGTGAAGATCTAAAAACATTAAGCTACAGTGGGATGCGAAAGTTTGGGCAACCTTGTTAATCGTTATGATTTTTCTGTATAAATCGTTGGTTGTTACGAAAAAAAATGTCAGTTACATATATCATAAAGCAGACACACAGTGATATTTGAGAAGTGAAATTAAGTTTATTGGATTTACAGAAAGTGTGCAATAATGGTTTAAACAAAATTAGCCAGGTGTATAACTTTGGGCACTGTTGTCATTTTATTGATTCCAAAACATTTAGAATTAATTATTGGATGTAACGATTTGTGTCAGCAAGGAACAGAATTCTGATTATTAGGTGATCTGCAGTATCACCTATAATGCAGATATATACCTGATTATATGGTGATCTGCAGAATCACCTATAATACAGGTATATCAGAAAGCTGATGTGGCAGCAAATAGCAATATAGTAATTGGTGCAACAGTAGTACTGATAGGTTTAGCTATACCTCACCAGAGAAGCTGGTGGGTACTAACAGTACAGCGCCCCTCACCAGAGTCAAGGGCCCTCTGGTGAGAGTAGAGTGGTCAGACTAATCAGGTTGGCAACAGACAGACAGATGCAGTACAAAATCGGAAGGCAGAGACAGGAAGGTATAAACAGGCAGAGTCGGCAGCAAGATCAGATGGGCAGAGGTACAGAATCACTGAGCAAAAGTGTAGTCAGAACGAGCCAGAGTCATGCACAAATAATAACACAGTAATGAATAATCTTTAAGGCTATCAAACAATTCCTATCTTGTGTGAAATCCTTGGTTTCCTCCCGGATCAAAGCAAACCAGAACTATCTAAGGTCTGAGCGCTAACACCAAGTATTCGCAACAGCAAACAAGTTGCGAGTGATTCAGCTAGGCTTATGAAGCAGAGGAGACCCCTCTCCGGCACGCCCCCTCCTATCAGCCAATGAGGAGCGGCGAGCGTCTCCTCTGACGTCAGCCGACCGGCCGGTCAGCTGACGCGCCTCCTCCCCGCATAAAGGTCCTGTCACGCGACAATGCAACCCTATGTGCGGCTGACAGACCCGTCCTCGGCGTGCTAGACGCCTGAGGCATGGATAGATTGCTAGGCAGAGAGCTGGAGGCAGCTGCGGTGGTAGCGTTGTTCACCGCAGCTGCCTTTCCAACGTTTGTTACATTGGAACTCAAATTGGCTTGGTAAGCTCAGTGACCCCTGACCTACATACACATGTGAATCCAATTATGAGAAAGAATATTTAAGGGGGGCCATTGTAAGTTTCCCACCTCTTTTAATTTTCTCTGAAGAGTAGCAACACAGGGGTCTCAAAACAACTCTCAAATGATCTGAAGGCAAATATTGTTCGCCATCATGGTTTAGGGGAAGAATACAGAAAGCTGTCTCAGAGATTTCAGCTGTCTGTTTCCACAGTAAACATTGTAGAAGATAGATCACAGGATCCAAAAATGTTTAAACATTAAGGTTACAATAACACTCCTATAATGAGGCTGAACCATTACATCCAGTCTTTATAATAGGATAAGAGAGGCGGAAGAGATAAGAAAAAGAAAAAAAAAAGGAGGGGGGGGGGGGCTGTGAAAGTCAAGAAATAGATCTCAAAAACTTAGAACATGTTCAGAGGGAACAGCTGGTTCGCTTGCCTGAAAAGCAAAGTTAAAACAATAGATTACTGCAAAAAACCTGCAGGAGGGTATGGCTGGTGGAGGTGCCCCATCTCACAGTGTAATGTTGCAACACAAACATGATGTGTATGGAGGAGTCATGAAGAGGAACGAAAACGTATGGGGTGTCTTGGCACTTTGAAATAAGATTATAGACAAGATAAAAATAGTATAGTTCCACCCCTAATTATTGCAATACTACAATTTCAAATAGACACACAACAGGATTTGCTTTGAACCAATATCCTCTTATTTATTCTTCATTTACAGTATCTTCAAATTGCGGACAAGGCATGTAGATACAAAACCAGACTTTGAAAAAAGAAGCAGAGACAATGGGAGCGCAAATAGCGCCATATGTATAGTTCAATTGATATTATATAATGGTAAAGTAAAAACTACTCTTAAAAGGTAGGTTGCACAGGGGGCAATGGATCATTTATAGCAGGTGGAGATTATGAACCCGCCTCCACTCGGCGTGTCCAACAGGACTGGAAGTGGTTGCTCTCTTGCAGAAAGAACACCTGCTTGCCCCCACACTGAACGATACCATGTGGGGCTTAGAAGTGCCCATCCAAGCTGAAAGCTGGGGGTGTATACAGCACAATGGGGAGAAGAGGCACCCAAGGATAAGTAAAATGAGTTAAAAGCACTAAAATCGAGAAAGGGGAGGTGGCTTACCTCAATAATGCCACATTAGTCAACAACAATTTATTAGCACAGGCTGTCGTTATTGAGGTAAGCCCTTTCTCGATATTAGTGCTTTTAACTCATTTTACATATCCCTGGACACCTATTCTCCCCATTGTCATGCAGAGGAACCATTTCCTGCAACTTTATTGTCTGAGGAAGGAATGCAAAATATCAACAAGACAAGACAGAGTTGTAGTGAAAACAAGAGCTGTAAAATGATACAGCATTATTGGGGGAGGTCTTTAACTACCTGCGGACCGAGCGAGTATGAATCTACGGCGGGCAGGGGGCGCTGTGGTTCTGACCGTACGTAAACTCTACGTCCTATTGACCGCGCGCCCCCGCCTGTCTCTGCCCCTCTGTCCGCTCTGCCCCCGCCTCTATGACGGCAGAGCACCGTGAGCCGGGCAGGAGCCGTTTTCATTGGCCACTGGCCCTGTCATTCATGTAAGCCGTTCCCATTGGCTTACATGGAGTGACAGGGTCAGGAGCCAATGAAAGCGGCGTCTGACCGGCGCACAGCGCTCTGCCGTCATAGCGACGGCAGAGATAGCAGCCTGCGGCGGGGACAGAGCGGCGTGTCCGGCGGGAGCAACGACTTATTGCGGCGATTCGTCGGGAAGCGGCGGTTTGCTGGACCAGCAGCCTCTGGTCCTTAAGGGGGCAGAGGGTGCTGGTCCCCAAGGGGTTAAGAAAGATTTACAGAGGTTACAGCACAAAACAAAAAGAGAATTATTGGAGGGGAATGTCTTTTTTATAAAAAAAAAAAAAAAGGCTGTTACACACATTCAATTTTGATAAATTTTGGTAAATTTTTCCACTTTCCTGTAGTATGAGGGTCAACAGATTTTGAATACTATGAACAGTTTGTGTAGATAAGATCTCATACTACATGGAAGTGGTAAAATTGGCCTATCCAAAATTGGATGTGTGTATGCTGCCTTACACATTATTATTATTATTATTTGGTATTTATATAGCGCCAACATCTTCCACAGCGCTGTACAGAGTACATAGTCTTGTCACTTAACTGTCCCTCAGAGAGGCTCACAATCTAATCCCTACCATAGTAATATGTCAATGCAAGTACCGTGTAGTGTATGTATTGTAGCCTAGGACCAATTTAGGGGAAGCCAATTAAATTATCTGTATGTTTTTGGGATGTGGGAGGAAATGAGAGTTCCCAGAGGAAACCCACTCAGACACGGGGAGAACATACAAACTCCGTACAGATAGTGCCCTGGCTCTACAGGGACCCAGCGCTGCAAGACAAGAGTGCTAACCCCTATGCCACAGTGCTGCCCACACATTACCTCCCTAACACCAGTTTGCAATTCTGGAAATAAACATGCACTGCAGACCATGCACACTCAATTGCAATTTCACATAGCAGATAGGTCTGTTTTTTTGTAAATAATAAAAAAGCTACAGTACTATTATGAAGCCCAGCTACTGAAACACTGCACTTTAGGGAGTTCATACATACCACTAGTGACACAGAAAGTCCACACAAATCTGGGGTCGTAAAGGACCTAGAGTTAAAAAAGCAACTACGTTCTCCCACAGATTAGACGGGGGCCTAAGTGCACCTCATATTCTTTCTTACTACCAAGCAGCTTCCATTTGCCAACTGACACGCCATTTCCAGCACCAAGACACCCCCCTCTGGGTTTTCTTAGAAATCCCTGATCGTGCACCCATGCTTCCCAGCACTCTACTCTGGCTCCCTCGCAAACTAAGTCCCCCCCACAATTAGTCCTCCCCTGCTACATAATCTACAAGTGTGGGATACAATATGCTATTCAGCTTACTTGCAGTCACCCCACTTAGCTCTATTACCCATAACCGGTAACCCGCTTTTCACGCCAGGCTTAGATACCCCTGAAGCTTTCTCTTGGTGGACCACCCATAATTTAACACGTGACTCACTTTCTCTCTCCCAGGGGCTTCTGCACTTGGTCAGAACGCCAAGACAAACATCAAATTCCTAAGTTGAAATTTTACCGCTTCCTCCAAATTAGACACTGGGTTAATACTCTCCTCAAGGACAGATCTCCTCCCTCGGACCCCACCCCATTTGAAAACATCTGTCTCCGCCACCCTTGCTCTCAAGGCCTTATTTCCACAATATATTCCTTCCTCACACGTCCAAAACAACCAATTCAACATGCCTACTCCGCTAGATGGGAATTAGATCTTGGGGAAACCAAAGACAGAGAGGAATATAATATTAGCACAATGTTACCTTGCTGTCTTGCTTACTTATGCTTTGTTATTGCAACCCCATGTTTGTTACCTTAAAATGAAAAATTTTCAATAAAAACTTTGAAACACAGAAAGTCCACACAAATCTGTGACATCCATTGCAAACCACCCATGCTTGAGTTTTGATCACTATTATTTTGCTTGGATTTGTTTCCTTTTTCCAATTAAATATTTAAATAAACAATACTCTCCCACTATATATCCCACCCTCCCCCATTTGCATATTAAACACAATACTTCCCCTCAGTGAAACATTCAGTTGACAATGTTTTACGCACCATTTAATGTCCCAATCTACTCATATTATTAACTGCAATTCCATTAATTGGCTCTGGAAACGGTTGCATCAGTGTGATCTGAACTGAGGCAGTAATAAGAAAAAGACATTTCTTGCCAGCTTCAGGCAACCTATTTGAATCACATTCAATTTAATATCTGTAAATATCAGCAGGATGACCTGCAGCGTTGGCAGGGAAAACACTGTCAAGAACTGTTCGGCTCAACTTGTAAACATCTTCATGGGCACAAGACACTGGACAGAATGCCTGTTCAGAAAACATCATGCCTGACCACAGCCTCCATCCCCAAACTGCTGAAGATGGCAACACAAACTTCTCTACTGCAAGCTCACAACTTGTTTTCATGCTTACAAGAAATACACTTATCACATTTCATTTATTCATGTTGTAGTCCTTAATTTTAGCAGAATTTTTTATTTTGTTTAGGTGATGTTTACACAACAGCACAGCAGTGACGAATTTATTAAGAAAAATAAAATAAAACCCCCTGTGGCTCAAACGATGGCTGCCACGATTGCCAGCAAACAGCAGGTGATATTGCTTTTTGAGCCATGGACTTTGTCGGAAACAATGTGTACGAAATATCACTGCAGTTGTAAATAAAGGTTATGTTATAGTGCAATATATTATAATTACATAACGAAATATATTAACTCATTTTCTCCTAGGAGATATTCTTAAATCTCCGGTTTAAAATACCTTTTCAGCACTTTCCAATAGCAAAAGTACCAAAACATAGGTGAAAAAGTACTGTGGAAATTATTTTGAGAATTTGTTTGCTTGCTGGTGGCCTAAAAGGCATTTTACTGACAAGTCTGAAAATATCACCTAGGAAAAAACTCAAGAGAAAATTTTAATTACAAATGGGTCATAGTCTCTTCTTAGTTTGGTTGCCAACACCAAGTTTGTTTAGTATAATGGGTTGATATTCTTGAACAAACAAAAATTGAGAGGTGGGTAGATGCTCATATAGCTATGTGGCTTGAAAATCATTTCTGTTAAATTTAGCTTGTGAAAATTTCTACTAATATTACAATAGTTTATGTATATTGTATCTTGTTCAAAACTTTTTATAAAAAAAAAAAAGAAAAAAGAATTCGTCAAATACAACAAACAAGTATAAAATTTGTAATGTATTAATTATTGTATTTGTAATGTAATAAGTAGCACGAACTTACAAGTACAGGTGAAACTTGAAAAATTAGAATACCATGCAAAACTTAATTTATGTCAGGAATTCTGAACCAGACTGAGAGACCAGTTAAAGGCTCCTTTGTAGGCGTTTTGGATTAATTGGCTGATTAGATTCTGACACTTTGAGCCTAGAATATGGAACCTTTTCCCAATATTCTAATGGTCTGAGATTTTGATTTTGGGGTTCTCATAAACTGTAAGCCATAATCATCAACATTATAACAAATAAAGGCTTGAAATATATCGCTTTGCATGTAATAAGGTCTCTTAGTTATATATATATATATATATATATATATATATATATATATATATATATATATATATATATATATATATATATATATATATTAGTTTAACTTTTTAAGATGAATTAATGACATAAATTAACTTTTGCACAATATTCTAATTTTTCGAGTTTTACCTTTATAACAGGTAGATAAAAATTTCACAGTGCATAAATACCATATCGGAACAAAGGACATTTTCACTAATGTAAGCATTAATTTACATTATAAGCATTAATTTTATTTTGCAACATGTAGAAGGATTGAATTCCCCAGCCAATTTTAATTGCTGACCTTCATTCCCTCATCTGACACCACCAATATTCATATTAATGCCATAAAGCCCCAAGGATAGAAAGCAAGGTAAAATGGAGACACAGACATCAGTAATAACCCAAAAATGTTGTAACCCCTCTCCACACTTAAAGGATACCTGAAGTGACATGTGACATGATGAGATAGAGATGTGTATGTACAGTGCCTAGCACACAAAAAACTATGCTGTGTTCCTTTTTTTCTTTCGCTGTCTGAAAGAGTTACATATCAAGCATGTAAGTGGCTGACTCAGTCCTGACTCAGACAGGAAGTGACTACAGTGTGACACTCATTGATAAGAAATTCCAACTATAAAACACTTTCCTAGCAGAAAATGGCTTCCGAGAGCAAGAAAGAAATAAAAAGGGGAATTTCTTATCAGTGAGGACTACACTTACCACTTGAGGACTACAGTGCTAAACCCCCTAAAGACCAGGCCAGTTTTTGCTTAATAGGCCAAAGCTTTAAGGCCAAGCTGCAGGGCTGCACAACTCCGCACACAAGTGATCCCCCCCCCCCTTTTCTCCCCACCAACAGAGCTCTCTGTTGGTGGGGTCTGATCGCCCCCCAGATATTTATCTTTTTATATAAATATTTATCTGTGTGGGTTTTTAATATTTTTAGCTATGTATTTATTTAGTATCCCTGAACTCTCCCCCCCCCCGCCAGCCAATCCCTGTGATCGCCTGACATAGGCTTCAGCCTATGACAGCTGACCGCTCCTGTCACACGGCTGTCCCCAGTACAGTGCTGCTGCTTATTGCAGCGCTGTACATGGTAAGTAGACGTCTATCAGTCTTCCGCCGCTCGGAGACTAAGGGTGGTGCGGAGCTCCGCCCCTCAAGCAGGAGATGCACGCGCAGCTTGCGCGTGATCTCCTGCAGTAGCCGGCCCCAGGACTTGATGCCAATTGGCATTAGGCAGTCCTGAGGCGTGGGGCAGTTATCAGGTAGTTAAAGGGAACCAGGGACGAAGCACCCTCATGTATTTTACCATATATATCAGTGGGAACATGACAATAAACATCTACTCTGCTCTTTGTTTCACTGCACAATCTGCCTCTTATCAGCTCTGATAAGAATCCCCGACTGAGCATTCAGTATAGCTTTGCCTGGAATGATTATATCTTAATCAGTCTTCTGTGATGTCTTTTCAAGCCCAAGGCTGCCCCCTTGTGGCTCTGCTTTCCTGCTATGTAGCAGGAAATCAGAGCCAGGAGGGGGCAGACTTGGGTTTGAAAAGACAACACAGATGACTGACTCAGCTATAATCATTCTGGGGCAAAGCTAGACTGAATGCTCAGTTGGGGATTCTTATCAGAGCTGATAAAAAGCAGATTATGCAGTGAAGAATGAAACAGAGAGCAGGGTAGGGGTTTACAGTCACGTTCCCACTGATATACAAGGTAAACTACATGAGGGTGCTTTGTCTCTGGTTCTCTTTAACCACTTGAGGACCCACCCTTTACCCCCCCTTAAGGACCAGCGTTATTTTTTGTGATCTGTGCTGGGTGGGCTCTGCAGCCCCCAGCACAGATCAGCTGGCACACAGAGCGATCAGATCGCCCCCCTTTTTTCCCCCCTATGGGGATGATGTGCAGGGGGGGGTCTGATTGCTCCTCCTGTCTGGCATGTTGCGTGGGGGGCACCTCAAAGCCCCCCTCCGCGGCGAAATTCCCCCCTCCCTCTCCTATCTGCTCATCCCCGGTGATCGGGGCTGCACAGGACGCTATCCGTCCTGTGCAGCCAGTGACAGGCTGTCCCCTGTCACATGGCGGCGATCCACGGCCGCTGATTGGCCGGGGATCGCCGATCTGCCTTACGGCGCTGCTGCGCAGCAGCGCCGTACAATGTAAACAAAGCGGATTATTTCCGCTTGTGTTTACATTTAGCCTGCGAGCCGTGATCGGCGGCCCGCAGGCTATTCACGGAGCCCCCCACCGTGAATTGACAGGAAGCAGCCGCTCGCGCGAGCGGCTGCTTCCTGATTAATCAGCCTGCAGCTGGCGACGCAATACTGCGTCGCTGGTCCTGCAGCTGCCACTTTGCCGACGCGCGGTATGAGTGCGCGGTCGGCAAGTGTTTAAGTTGGCCATACACCAAACAACCTTTTCTTTCTGTAGATTATTTGAACTCAATCAATTTTCTCCATAGATTGAATTATTAGAAAAATCCAACCAATCAATCATACACAGTTACATAGTTATTTTGGTTGAAAAAAAAGACATACGTCCATCGAGTTCAACCAGTACAAAGTACAACTCCAGCCTGCTCCCTCACATATCCCTGTTGATCCAGAGGAAGGCGAAAAAACCCTTACAAGGCATGGTCCAATTGGCCCCAAAGGGAAAAATTCCTTCCCGACTCCAGATGGCAATCAGATAAAATCCCTGGATCAACATCATTAGGCCTTACCTAGTAATTGTAGCCATGGATGTCATTCAACCCAAGGAAAGCATCTAAGCCCCCTTTAAATGCAGGTATAGAGTTTGCCATAACGACTTCCTGTGGCAATGCATTCCACATCTTAATCACTCTTACTGTAAAGAACCCTTTCCTAAATAAGTGGCTAAAACGTTTTTCCTCCATGCGCGGATCATGTCCTCTAGTCCTTTGAGAAGGCCTAGGGACAAAAAGCTCATCCGCCAAGCTATTATATTGCCCTCTGATGTATTTATACATGTTAATTAGATCTCCTCTAAGGCGTCTTTTCTCTAGACTAAATAAACCCAGTTTATCTAACCTTTCTTGGTAAGTGAGACCTTCCATCCCACGTATCAATTTTGTTGCTCGTCTCTGCACCTGCTCTAAAACTGCAATATCTTTTTTGTAATGTGGTGCCCAGAACTGAATTCCATATTCCAGATGTGGCCTTACTAGAGAGTTAAACAGGGGCAATATTATGCTTGCATCTCGAGTTTTTATTTCCCTTTTAATGCATCCCAAAATTTTGTTAGCTTTAGCTGCAGCGGCTTGGCATTGAGTACGATTATTTAACTTGTTGTCGATGAGTACTCCTAAGTCCTTCTCAAAGTTTGATGTCCCCAACTGTCTCCCATTTATTTTGTATGGTGCTAGACCATTGGTACGACCAAAATGCATGACTTTACATTTTTCAACATTGAATTTCATCACTATTCAACTTTTTCAATTCACCTATGGAGAGAGAAGGCTCTGTATCCCATAGAGCCTTCTGAATCCTCTTAGCATCCCCTCATTTCATCCCAGCCCTTTTTTAAATTCTGCACCTTCAGTAGTCCTCTGAAGGCTTTGGATGCGCTCTTGCCCCCAAGTGCTTCTGAAGACACTTCTGTGCATGTGAGTATGTGCAGGATGGTTCCCCTCATCTTCATAAGTGCTCGAGAACATGAGTACTTCCAAAGCCATTTAAGCACTACCAAAGGCTTATTCAGAGATTCTAGTCGGATTACTTTGACGGGAGGCCTAGCGGTAGAATGAGGGGATGCAGAGAGGACTGGGAAGGCTCCATGATAGGGGTCAGGAACCTTTTTGGCTGAGAGAGCCATAAACGCCACATATTTTAAAATGTAATTCCGTGAGAGCCATATAATATGTATCAAACTGGGACAGTAGGGCTCACGACCCTGTTGCCATGGTTTATTAGACAATTAGCTAGCTGACTTGAGGGTTGATTCACTTTACAGGACAAGATCCCCGCACATTGGCCCAATAGGCTGCTTGTCAAGTGACAGGCAGCCTATTGGGCCAATGCAAGTGTGGGGATCTCGTGCTACAAAGTCACTGGACCTGACAGGGTCCAGAGCGGGACAACTGGAGCAGCCATTTGTTTTGGGGTAGTGCATGCTACAGCAGTAGCGTGCACTACTTTGAAAATGTTACTGCCACACTAAGCTGCGATGCTTGAGCAGTGCGGCTTAGTGAATCAACCCCTACTTATTTGTCTGTGAGCCAGATGTAGCCATCAAAAGAGCCACATCTAGCTCCTGAGCCATAGGTTCCCTACTACTGCTCTATGAGATCCAGCCTTCCCTCTTCTTCTACAGTGCTAGACTACAATGACTGACTGGCTGCTAGGGTTTTTCCAGCAACTGATTTGACTATTTTCCACAGAGAATTAACATATTATACTAATCAACATATTAGCAGATAATATTACAGTTATAACTGTGTGCCTTTTGTAATAGACAAACTGATAGCTTTGATTTTTAGAACTCCCAGGCATGAAGCTAAAAATACAATAATAGCTTAGGTTACACGTGTGTTACCTTTTTTGAAAGGCATAATGTCCCTGCAGCTAAAAGAAAACTCTTAAAATTTTAACTACAGGACCAAAAGAATCTGTTTTGTGAGAGTAAATATGGCAGAATCCTTCCTCAAACTCAGGACTTTTCTGTTTCCTTCAGGATCTTTTTTCTATTATTTACGTTGCACACCGTGGATGTCTGAGAGCAGACAATCTACGTCTAAGATAAATCATAATTATCCCTAAAATACTCAGTCAGAACATAAGCGGAAGCATTGCTAGTTTGGCTGCAAATTGTTGTGTTTTTTTCCCATGCAGCAAGCTAATCTCATAAATTCAATATTCTCCTTCCCTCATTAGAATAATTGGCAAGTTGCTGTGCATCCCACTGTGAAACAAGCAGAAGAAATCATGGCTGTCATTACCGACAAGTGCAGAAAAGGCTGCAGGGTAAAATGCTTCGGTATGATGGAAGTTCTAAAGACCTAAGAGGAATTCTTCTGTTTTATCACTTCTGATGAATATTATTATTTAAAGCCCCATTTCAGGCACAAATGTTTACCTAGATTTGTACAGGCACCTGGTTTCAGAGCTTCTTTTATCTCGCCATAGGCTTTGGCTTATGTTTTAAAGTTTCAGTTACCCTCTAAGTTTCCTCCTATAACCTGAAAATAAATTTAGGTGGTCCCCACCCAAATGGCCTTTGACTAGGGTAAGAAAATTAGACTATGATTATTATGTTATGGCGTAGATTGTGGCTTCCTGTGAGGACAGTTAGTGATATAATAATATATCTCCCAGTGTTGGAATTATAACAATGTTGAGTAGAGTTACCTGCCCTTCCCTAAGGACTCTTTGACCATTACTTAATTAGATTTACTCCTGAGTTTTTACTCAGGAGATAAAGTTTCATTTTCTCTACGAAATAACTTCTTATAACTTGAAAAAAAACAAAACACTAAAAGTAGGTAAAAATAAATATAAAACTTCAGTGTATTTTCTTGCTTTCAGCAGGCTTAAAAAAGTTATGCGATAGGGATGGTCTATGAGATGCAAATAAATCTGAGTGAATTCAGAATGATGCAAATTTTTTATGCAAATTTTTCCTTTTTTTTTTTTGAGAAAATACTAGTTTTCATTTCATAATGTGAGAAAACGGTTTACTGGTGACTGAGAACTAGGCCCTTTGCTGAGCTATCTTTCCTAGACCCCTGTTTGGACTTCTCAAGCTCGCCAGTTAAGGCCTGTACACACTTGCAACGTAAGTCACCCGAAACTATTGTTCAAGATAGTTTCCGGGTGCCCATAAAAAGGTTTGCACAAATGTTCCTCAACGTTCGCCAAGAGCTCATTGGAAACGGGTTACACTCCAAAAGCACTCCCAGTTCGCTCTTGCTCATCCCTTCCCCCACTCCATAGAGCAGAACAAACTGCTTGGTGGATAGGTGAACAGCATATTTGTACATCAGTAGTTTGATAAACCCATAAAGATCATTTCAGGCAACAATGGTTTAAAATGTGGCTGAGCCTATCGGGGGAATGGTGTAACTGGCTAGTGTAATGGTTAAGGGCTCTGCCTCTGACACGGGAGACCTGGGTTTGAATCTCAGCTCTTTCCTGTTGAGGTAGCCAGTGCCTATTCAGTAAGGAGTCCTTGAGCTAGACTGCATAACACTGCTACTGCCTACAGAGTGTGCCCTAATGGCTGCAGCTCTGGCGCTTTGAGACCGCAAGGACAATATAAATGTTATTTGTCCTGTCTACTACCAAATTAATGCCACATTTCTATTTGTAATATTGACTGTTTTCCTTATTAAAAAGAATACATAAAAATGACATATCAGTACTAAAATGAATGTTTATATATTAAACAAATAGCAATCCCTTTACATTCCCTCCGGCTGTGCTGCGCAATAGTAGATCAGCCATGTCTTCCTGTGGGAATAGTGTGTTTTCCATGACAGCTTGTCTTCTTGTGTGTTCCTTCTTGTGGACGGTAAACATGCATTACAATGAAGCCTGAAATGACTCCAGCCTTTTAAGCTCTTTAGGGGCTCAGTATTTTCTGTGGTCTGCACTCCAGTTTCATGCTGGCATTGGGAGTCAGCATGCTCATCTTTTATTCAATGTTTACTGCAATACACAAAGCTGGAGTCTCCTCAGCGGCCCCTAGCGATGCCACTTATCAGCCCCCACATAGAACTGCTCCAGTATGCGGCTCCTGCTTTATGCTAATCATCTGGTTTCACAAATGCATGTAGCAAACCATAAGAATTCACAGCAGTACCTTTCTGGGCTTTCTCACAAGACACCATTTTTTGTCTATGCCATTGCTGGTTCATTCAGCAAGCTTGAATTTCTAATCTCCTCGCTTTTCTGACTGATCCAGAAGGAGATCAATATCTTTTCATTGATTTCCTTAGAAAACAGCATTCATAATTTATAGCGTGTGCATTAATTTCTGACCAATAAATGTAATGATGTTGTAATTATATATTTCAAATATGAAAGTGATAATTACATTTAGAGCCATGAAAAATGTTTCCTTTGTTTGGGCCACATTCGGCCGCTGCCCCTTAAGGCGGATTTAGAAGAACTGGAGCCCATATCTCCAGCAACCAAACAGCTTTCACTTGTCAAATGTAGCAAGAAACATGATTCACTGCTATGGGTAACTGCTGCAAGTTTTGACAGGTAATTGTTATTTTTATTATTATTGTGTACTTATAAAGCACTTTGCACAGTATGTAGTAATATCACTGTCTCTCTAATCCTTACCATAGTCATAGTCTTACCATAAAGCCTTGTACACACACTAGATCAGACCTGGGCAAGCTGCGGCCTGCCGGCATCATGTAGGCAGCCCGACTCTAGAGGGCTGGCTTCCACTGCTCCCATTCCCTCCCTCCCACTGTCTTTTTAAATGTGTGCTGCATGCTACATAAAAGGGACTCACCGTGGCAACAGCGGCATCATGTGACATGCCATCACTAAATACAAGAGAGTCACATGTGGCCCCATCCACCTGGAGATCACCGCTGGAATGAGCAATTGGGTGTATGAGGATGAGCGAGAGTAGCAGCGAGCCACATTCTAGAGAAATACGGGCTGATCCCCAACAAATTTGCCCACCCCTGCATTAGATGGTTCTCAGCTGCGGCAGCCAGCAGATGATGCCTCTGCCAAGAATCTAGGATGTGTATGGTGACCTCCGACCCTTCCCGATGCGTTGGCAAGAGATCCAGACTGCCGCATCATCTTGTCCAAGTTATGGGGGTGCAAAAGTGCTAAAATTTCCCATAGGCCTTCATTGGGGCCTAGGTTTTGAGGGTACAAAAGCGCAGGCTTTGTACAGAGTTTAAGGGGGCTCAGGGCTTGTGAGGTTTGGGCCCCTAACCCAAAAAGATCATACCCTAGGGTCACAAAAACCTGTTTATTTTTGCAATGGTACTGGTGACGAACGTAAATCCCCGCCATGGCCGTCAGCAAAGTCTGAAGCTCACGACATGTCGCATGCAGGTACAAGGCATATTGTTGTACTTGCACTTCAACGTTGGGTTCCCTACATCTCTGCAAACCAGAATTATGGGGGTGCAAAAGTGCTGAATTTTGCCATTGGCTTTCATTGCGCTTCCTATTTCACTTTCAAAAATCTCAAATCTTTTTAAAGGACGATTGCTCAGCAGTGGAAAATTTTCTAGCATTGTAGGGACTTTTAGGGGGCTCAGGACTGGTGAGTTTGGGGCCCCTAGGCCAAAGAGATCATATCCTAGGGTCACAAAAACCTGTTTATTTTTGCAATGGTACTGGTGACGAACGTAAATCCCCGCCATGGCCGTTAGCAAAGTCTGAAGCTCACGACATTTCGCATGCAGGTAGAAGGCATATTGTTGTACTTGCACTCCAACCTTACTTTACGCCGCTCAGGAGGTTTTGCCAATTTGTGCCCCCCAGTCCCCCCCCGAGATCGAATGGCTGAAACCCCTATAGCTAGCGCTAGGCTAGCTAGTATAAATGCCCATCACCTCCGACCTCCGCCGCTCCCCCGTTAATACATTACCCAGCCTGGATCCAGCGATCGGCGCAGCCTCCCCATACAGCTCCGGTCTTCTCTATGGGGAGGATCACGCATGACGTCATGACGTCGCCAACGTCATACGCAAACCCGATTCTCCCCAAAGAGAGATCCAGGGGGGTAATGTATTAACGCGGGGGGGGGGGGGGGAAATCGGCGGCAATCGGGGGTTCCTGGGACTTGTACGAGCTAGCCTAGTGCTAGCTAAAGGGGTTTCAGCCATTGGATCACATTAATTTTACATGGGGGACTCCTGGGGCCAAGAAGAGGTATGCCTGACACGGTGTTGGGCATACCGCTAAGGAGGTTAATAGCAAAGGCCCCTTGCATCCTAGCAACACCAAATTTGCAGGATATGTTAAAAAGATAGCAGGAAACAATATTTAAAGAAATAAATAAAACCTTTTATTATTTTTATGTGTTGAGTGTGGGAAATCTGAAAAAAAAAATTACGCGGGGTCCCCCCTACCGAGCTCTCTGTAACCCCTTGTCCCCCATGCAGGCTGGGATAGACAGAATGCGGAGCCCCAGCCGCGTGGGGCTTCGCACCCTGAGCTATACCAAACCCGCATGGTCCATGGTATGGGGGGCTCTGGGGGAGAGAGGCGGCCAAGCCTTCCCCTCTCCAATCCATGGACAAGGGGCTCTTCCCCACCTCCGATGCCCCAGGAGGAGGTGGGGGTGACGACTCCCTGGGGAGGTTCATGGTGGCATCTGGGAGTCCCCTTTAAGAAGGGGACCCCAGATGCCCACCCCCCTCCCAGGAGAAATCAGTATAGGGGTACAAAGTACCCCTTACCCATTTCCATAAATGAAATAAAAACACAACAACGAAAAAAGTCCTTTAATGTTCTTAATTAACCAGAAATACTTACCTGTACCTTAAAAAAAAAATCCCCGGGGGGCGGAGCCGACCATGGAGGAGTGAGGTCGTGTGGAAGCTGAGCTCCCGACCCTGTGTGCTATAGAAAGCTTATAATTGAGCAATCCCTAACCAAAAAGATCCCTAAGGGGCATGAAGAAAGCTGAGAGACAATCCGCAAAGAAGAGGTGCCCACCATCCCTTACACAGAGGCCGGTTACCCGATATTTTCAAGCGGCCCGTCCTAACGCGGAACCATCTAAAATGGCGGACCCATCGGACCAAGCAGAACAGGCCACAATGTCCTCCTCCATGAAGGCGGGCCCTACAGCTCTTTGCAACCTGGAGGATATATGGCGCTATCTCCGCAGTCTGCCCACGAAACAAGACTTAGATGAGCCGACGGAGAGGATTGTGACATCCACAAAAACCGAAATAGCGGCGATCCATGCTGATATCACTGGCCTCTCGGATCGAGTCTCCGCTACGGAGGCTAGCATCGCCACGTTGCAAGCAGAGGTGGCCTCTCTCAGGGCGGCAAGCGAAAAACAACTCGCCAGCTCACAGTCCTTCAGGTGGCAATTGGAAGACCTACAGAATAGAGGGAGAAGGAACAACATAAGGGTCCGCGGTGTCCCTGAGACGGTGCAAGCAGACGAAATCATTCCCGCGCTCTGCTCGATTTTTAATGGAGTCTTAGACAGGCAGGAAGACAGAAGAATTAAGTTTGACCGCGCGCATAGAGCCTTGCGGGCTGTGCCATCCACTCAAGATCCACCACGAGACATCATCTGCTGCTTACATAATTACAAAGAAAAGGAAGAGATCATGGTGGCGGCCCGTAATAAGGATCAGGTAGAATAGAAGGGCTCACCAATCTCCTTATACCAGGACTTGGCCCCTGCTACCCTGGCCCAGCGCTGGGCTTTGCGCCCGCTAGTCAAAGCACTACAGCAAGCAGGAATTACCTACCATTGGGGTTTCCCCTTCCAACTGGTGGCGCGGAAAGGATCTAAAGTCGCCATCCTGCGACACCCACGTGAGCTCACGGCCTTCTTCGAGGACATATCCATACCAGCGGTTGAGCTCCCTGAGTGGGACCCAGACTCCTTCGACCCATCACGTCCACCGAAGGCTCGTAGGCCGAGGCGCCAGTAACGTGAGTACTCTGATGTGTCCCTGCCTCATGGCCCTTACCTAGACTTTTTAGCGGGAGCCCGTGCTGGAGTGCCCTCCCTGATCCCCCCCCTGGAGATGTGTAAACAACCGGGGACACTGACCTGGGTGGTCCTGGCGCCTTGCACGGACATATAAAGCCTACGGGGATCCCCTGAACACTTTACCTGAGACTACAGCGGCCGCATATCAACCTCCATGTCTCATATACTGTATGGCCTGTTAACCTGGGACACGTGAACTGCTGGTCTGTCCAACGAGCGCGGTCAGGAACCTAAAGGAGACTGTATGCTAGAAACAAGAGCGCGGTGGGGCCCTGTGTCGCTGGGCTGCCTCCTCTCTCCCCCCTGTTGTGATGATGGGGTTCCGTGCCCCCCTCCCGGTGACCTCTGCACATGATCGGTCTTTATTGGGCCATCTGTCCATGTTCAATATGTTTTGAGATCTTTACTGTTTACTGTAGATTCCACATCTATGACCATTAGTAACATGAAATGCCTGAATGTATATATGCAGTAGGGGATAGCTGGCCTGGGGGGTGCGGGAAGAGGCCCTTAGCTGCTGGGGGGGGGGGGGGGGGCGGTCGGGGACGGGGGGCTCTGCCGCCACAAACTAAATCAGCTCCTGGGAAGACAAGGTGTAACTAACTCAGTTAGAGGATCACCCCCTACGCAAGCAAGATATACCTAATGGCAAACACCTTAGCACAGAGCAGGAGCACAGGATGATCCCCTGTCCTCAGGGCGTTTGGGGGGGGGGGGGGCGCGATATATGGAGGGGCTTGGTATAGGAAATCTCCTAATGTCCGAATGAAAATGGGGCCACAACTGGGATATCTCTAAACTGCAGGTTTTAGTATTCCTATGTTAACAACTGTTAAGATCTTTAGATTCTCTTAAGGCTGTCCTTCCCCCCTGTTGGGATATGGTTGGGATGTTGCGTTTAAAAACTGCACATGGGGATACGGGGTCAGCGACTCCACTCTTCACTATGGTGTGGACTCTCTTACCCCAGGGCGTTTTGCCACCCCGCTCCCACAGACCTGTTTGGCTTGTGGGAGATATGGATGTTATTCTCCATAAACAGGCCTGTTACAGGCCTAAAACCAAGAAGATACGCAGAAACGTACCTTCTATGATATATTTGTGGTTTGTTACACAAGTTCTTCTGCAATTCTTGCACTCTCTTACTCCTACTTTCCTTTACCTCTCTCTCTATTTCTCTTTAACTCTGAGTGTGTGGCCGGTGGGGGAATCTGGGCGAACTGTGGGGACCTTGAGAACTTTATCCCACGTTCAAGCAGTCACTTAAGGTTCTCTCCTTGAACGCCAGGGGCCTAAACATACCAGAGAAAAGATCAGCAGTGCTGAATTTGTGTCGCAGAGAGAGAGCCAACATAGTCTGCTTACAGGAAACCCACTTCAAGGGCCCCTCGCCACCTAAATTATTTAGCAGATATTATAAATCGGCCTACTATAGTACCCCACAAGATACAAAAACAAAAGGGGCAGCGATTTTGATCGCTAAAGATACTCCCTTCACGCTTGTTGAAGAATTTGGGGACGAATCGGGACGTTTTAATTTAATCAAGGGCATATTATGCAACCAAAAGGTCACGATTGGCTCTTTCTATGCACCCAATACCCAGCAGGCTATCTTCCTCCAGAGTTTTCTCTCCAAGCTAAACGCCTTTGCAGAAGGCAGCATAATCCTTGGAGGAGACCTAAATGTGGCCTTGGAACCCTCTCTAGACTCATCTTCTCAGAAATCCCCTCTTTCGGAGAAGCTTCTCCGTAAATGTAAAGCCTTACTACGTGATATGCAACTGGTTGATGTATGGAGGCTTCATAGTCCCTCCCAAAAAGATTACACCTTCTTCTCATTCCCACACAATTCCTACACTAGGATAGATTACGTGTTTATCTCTCATAACCTGCTGTCAGTGTCTGCCTCCCCTGGCATAGGTAGCATGACCCTGTCAGATCATGCTCCAGTGTGGGTCGAATTATCCTGGGGAGATAACAGGAGTAGACCACCTACTTGGCGCATAAATAATTCCCTGATACAGGACAACCAAATCTTCCAAAAAATTAAAAATCAAATGGAGGAGTTTTTTCGGATAAATGTGAGTGAGGACATGTCTCCTATGACCGTTTGGCAGACACACAAATGCTTCGTACGGGGCATTTTGATACG